>NC_047142.1:30902340-31202340 GCF_009829125.3 Periophthalmus magnuspinnatus | reverse complement strand
CGCCTCCCTAGGGAGGTGTTCTGGGCATGTCCCACCGGGAGGAGGCCCCGGGGAAGACCCAGGACACGCTGGAGGGACTATGTCTCTCGGCTGGCCTGGGAACGCCTTGGGATCCCACCGGAGGAGCTGGAAGACGTGTCCGGGGTGAGGGAAGTTTGGGAGTCCCTGCTTAGACTGCTGACCCGGCTCCGGATAAGCGGAAGAAAATTGATGGATGGATAACCACAGGGGTGGTTACAATAAACAAGTACATTGAAAATCTGCTGCTTGTTACAGTGTGTTATGACCCAGCTCAGCTAGGGAAAAGGGGAAGTAACAAAACAAGATGGAAATTGTAAAACTAAAGTTATAATTTATTTAAAAGGAATGTTAAGGTTAAATCTAACACAAAGAGGCTCTAAACAGAGGACAAAATTCTAGAGGTACTGCTGAACACAAAAGGGTCAAAATTCTCTGTTACAGGTTCAAATTCAAAGTTCACAAAGTACAAAGTCAGTAAAGTGCATGCCGATTAGCAAATGAAGTCAGGGGTGTTTTGAGCAGGAAGTCTATGTACCTTTCATCATATCATCCATCCATCGTCTTATCCAGGCTCGGGTCACTGGGGCAGCTGTCTAAGCAGACTTCCCTCACCCTGACAATCCCTCCAGCTCCTCCAGGGGGACCCCAAGATGTTCCCAGGCCAGCCGAGAGACATAGTCCCTCCAGTGTGTCCTGGATGTTCCCCAGGTCTCTTTTCTGTGGGATATTCCTGGAACATCTCCCAGGGAGGCGTCCTGGAGGCATTCGGAACAGATGCCTGAGCCTCCTCAGCAGGCTCTTCTTGAGGTGGAGGAGCAGCAGCTCTACTCCTCCTGTATGATTGAGCTCCTCACCCTATCTACTTATTTCCATGGATATGCATTATTGTATTACTGGGCGTCATGGGCTCAGAGGTTTGTTGATTATTTAATCCTTGAGATGAGTACATGCTGTTGCTGTGTTCTTGGACAAGAGACTTCACCCACATTATCCAATCATGAATGTGGTGAGTGTTTGGTAGTTGGAGATGGCACAGATTATCAGCTTGTTTGAATGTGGAGTGAATGAATAAAGACTTTAAGTCGTGTTACTCCAATAAAGTACAGTACTAATGTGAAGGAGAATAATTTTCATAAATAGTCAAATTATGACTGGTCCCTGTCGGTCTCCAGGTCACGGTCCGGTGGTGCAGGATGCTGTCTCAAAGATCCAGCAGTATATCGCTCACAGAAACCAGAGAGAGGAGCAGATCCTGGAGGCCGTGAGAGGAGCAGAGAGGGGCAGCACCTCAATGGAGCTTGTCAAGGAGGTCTACAAGGTCTGAGCTAACCTGAGCTACACAACAGGCTAATGCTAAACCAGTACATAACACAAGGTCTGAGCTAACCTGAGTTATACAACAGGCTAATGCTTAACCAGTATTTAACATAATGTCTGAGCTAACCTGAGCCACACAAAAGGCTAATGTTAAACCAGTACATAACACAAGAAGGTCTACAAGGTCTGAGCTAACTACACAACAGGCTATTGCTAACCCACTACATAACACAAGGCCTGAGGTAACTTTTTTCTACACAACACGCTTATGCTAAACCAGTACATGATACAAAAAGGTATGAGGTAAAGGTCTGAGCTAAATGCACAACCCAAAACATGCACAATAGCCTGCAGCTAGCTCAAGATCAAGACTAGCCATCCAAGGCTGTGTCCCAATTCGCCAAAATGCCCTTAGATGCAACATTGGAAGTGTGCGTCGAAGGGCAGTTATGTAAATTCCAGTGCAACAAGGGCTGTCACATTTCAATGCGCCCGACAAATATGCCCTGCGTTTCCAGCGCTTCCACGGAGATCGGCCGTAACCATAGCATGCGTCCATGCACACTTCATGCACTGCTATATCCCATCATGCACTGTGCCTATGCAAAAAAGAGAAGAAAATTGAGTCCGTTATCAGAATCAGAATCAGAAGACTTTTATTGCCATAGTCTGTGAACACAGTTCACAAACTAGGAACTTGATTCGGTGAAAAAGTGCAACATAAAACACACTGAATAAATACAAATAAAAATAAGGGCATGCACAAAGTTAAAAAGATATGCTTAAAAAAAATCAAATGAAATACTATGCAATACACGTTCAAATGTTCGTACTGGTTTACCTCATCTACAACAGTGCGACATGAAACTGTTAAATCTGAATAAAGATCTGTACAGGCCGTGTGTTTGATGATTAAAAAGGAGGGAGTTGCATTGAATAAAGAAATTATTCCTAAGCAATAAGAAGAAGAAGAAGAAGAAGAATACATTATTATCATTAGAAATTATTATTGCAATAATAAGAATAATGTAAGAATGTTCATTTCTGGTGTAAGTGTCAAAGACCAAGAGACTGAAACATAAAGTCAGAAGAGTTTAATGAGTTCCACACAGGTAAGGTGGGTGTGTGTGTGGATGTGTGTGTGGGTGTGTGGGTGTGTGGGGGTGTGTGTGTGGGGGGGGGGTGTGGGGGTGTGTGTGGGGGTGTGTGTGTGGGTGTGTGTGGGGGTGTGTGTGTGGGTGTGAGTGGTCTGCACATCTTCACGAGTTTCGGTGCATTCCATAGGTCTGCGCCCCCTGGTGGCACGTGTCATTTACCTTAGTAAATCAACATACCAGTTTGATGCAGTGCTGCTAGAAAATACTTTACAATAATAAGATGAAAAGAACTGGCACGGCATAGAAGGTAAACAGCACCCTCTACTGGTATTAAAGTGGTTTAGTCACAGATCAAATTAAACCTGGCCCAAATACCGAATCATTAAACTGCAATGTCCCACTTTAAGTACAACTAATCAGTGTTCTCTGGTTTATAGACTATGAATGTAAAAATTATTTTGGTTACCTCTGTCTCTGTTATTAGGTTTTCACTAAGTATATTTTATTAAAGTTATGAAGTAGCTACAATTGGGAAAAAATCTCCTCGAACGTTATATTTGCCCATTGATATTCAATCTAAACAGAAAGAAACGGATGCAACGACAACATCTTGACTTTTCTTCTATTAAATAATTAAAAATAACTTACGTATTGTACGTGCAAAGTCACCGGTGGAAGTACAGTCCGTGGTATAGGCCTGTCCCATTTCGGCAAGATGGCGGCTACGCTGAGGAGTACACATTCTCGGCTGGGTGCTTCGAGCAAAACTTATGGGGAGTACTTCGAAGGGTACCTTCTAACGGTGCATTTGGTGAATTGGGACACAGCCCAAGACTAGCTGAAGATCTGGAGATGGGTCCCTGAGTAGTAGTAGTAGTAGTAGTAGTAGTAGTAGTAGTAGTAGTAGTAGTAGTAGTAGTAGTAGTAGTAGTAGTAGTAGTAGTAGTAGTAGTAGTAGTAGTAGTAGTAGTAGTAGTAGTAGTAGTAGTAGTAGTAGTAGTATATAGTATAGTTACTATTGTAGTATTTTAGTATTAGTAGTACCACAAGCCAGTTATAGCACATAACACATTTTTCATAGTCTGTTTTTACCTTATTTTAATGCATGCCCTTATTTCTATTTTATCATTGTTTAAGTTTTCTTTTCATTCATGGTTTAATGTCGCACCATAAAAACAAAGCAAGTTCCTAGTTTGTGAACTTTGTTCACTGGCAATGGCAATAAAATTCAGATTCTGATGCATTCCACCTTATCCAGCTCACAACTTTGTCAACCATACCTCTTTCATTTTAATATTTCCGTTTTGCTAAAGAAATCCTTTAAAGACCGATTCCATATTTAGGACACTCCCGAGTATCTGCACAAAGCGGCAGAGGTGAACCTGCTGCACCATCTGAAGAAGCTACAGAAGGAGGGAAAGATCTGCCTGGGTACGGCACATACCCATACGGATTATTATATTATGAGTTTGATTTGAGTTTGAGTCATCATGTATGTTTATAAAGTGTAATAACTTTGTCTTTTTCCTCAGTGAATGAACTCTCCTCTAACGCCTTATGGAAGAGTAACCTGTGAAAGTCTAATGAGGAATCTAACCTGCTAAATATGTAAATGAGATTTTGGTAGTAATTTATATTTCTGTGTGATCGTTTGTCTGAAATTCAAGAAATGAAAGAATGTGCCATTAAAACCATAACTTTGTGTGAACTCCTAGTGAATAAAGTATCCAAGAATTTAATCTAAAAATATATTTTACAAAATAAAAAGTGGAATAAATGTGATTTGTCAGAGAACACACCATCCATTTTGTCCTTCATCAATATCTCTGCGTAAAAGGTACTAATGTTTTCATGTCTCTTTAAAAACCTACCTTCTGTTTACATGAGTAATGCTGCTTATTTAGTCAGTCTCCAAATAACAAACAGGGCACATTATGGACTGGAACAATGCCAGGGTCATTTGTGCTGAAAGCAACAAATACCAGAGCTGGATCACAGAGGCCATCAAGGTCTGTAAACGAGGTCCAAGGAGCATAAATCGTGACACGGGAGCGTATACATTATTACGCACATACATCATCATCACATGATCCTTCTGAGGAAGATACAGGAAGAAAAGAGGAAGAAAAAAAACTTTGTCTTCATCTGACAAAAAGAATAGCTCATTCTAAGGTTAAAACTAAAGACAGAACCTTTACCAAATAAACAGGGCATCTGAAAGTTTGCCTTTTATGAGCCTTTTGCTTGTCCTACAACTATATAACTGCATTATGCTGTTTGTCTAAAAATATAACTGCTTTATTACAATTTAAACTATAATAACAGATTCATAAAGTGGAGGGCAAATATAAAAATATAGTTTGTTCGGTATTTGTGGCTCAGCTTTGTCATCCCCCAGACGTCCAGTTAGGGTCTGTGTCAAACTATTTGAACAAAACTCTTAAAGTGCATGTGAGAGGTTAGACCACTCATTTCACCAACTCTCTTAACATCAATAAATTTAAGGTTTGACTGAAAATCTTGCCTTGTTTTTTCTAGTTTTGTCATTTTGGTGAAGTTTATAGTTTTACTCCCTGGTTGTACACAGATATGACATACATAGAGACATGTTACCTAGCAACTATAATGTATGAATTTGTTTAATCAACGTTTAAGCTGCTAGCCTTAGTTGTGTAAATTGTCTGTATATTTTAGATCACATGTGTCAAACTCAAGGCCCGGGGGCCAAATGTGGCCCTCCACATCATTTTATGTGGCCCCTGACAGGGTAAGTTAAAAAGTATGATGGTATTAAAATGTCATATTATCAGGAGATACGCAGTTACACATCTATATTTTTTACATCTAGGCAAATGCATATGTAATATTTATAATCTGAATAAGTAATAAATACAGAAACAGTTAATTAACAATTTTAAAAAGTAGTACATCTGGCCCTTTGAGGGCAGCCATTTTGCTACTGTGACCCTTGGTGCAAATGTGTTTGACACCCCTGTTTTAGATGGAATTGATGACAGATATAGAAGAATTGTGTTTTAACTCACTGTTACTTGTATTTTTGTACTTTTCTTTTCTATGCCACTACTGACGTAAAACAATGCTACATATTTACCACTAGTACTATCCCACCAAACCAACTCAGAAAAATGAGCAGCCAAACATATTCAATTTATAAGCTTTTTTCCAGTTGACAGAATTCAGTTTGAGTTTACAACAGAGTAAAGGATGTAATAAATTATGAAGAGTGGCCAAATCAAGACGGTTTGTGAGCTGGGGGGCCTCTCACTGAAAGGCCCCTCTCCCCTCGGCCTCCTCCTCGCTCACGCCCCTGCTGTACCAGCGCACTGACCTCCTCTCCGTGTTCTCCGTGTGTGCTCCGCTAATGAGCTGAGCGCTGCCGGAGTAGAGGAGGAGGAGGAGGGGAGAGCGAGCTGGATAAACAGCCTCACAGCACCGGGAACATGGCGGCTCCAGCTGTCGCTCCGTCCCGCTGACTGCCCCTCTGCACCGGGACATCTCCGCTGTTTCCCCCGGTCGCAGCACCGCGTCTCTCCCCGCTCTCCGCGCACTGATGGCCGCCTGCTGTCGCTTCACTTACCGGTAAGTGCCTCTCTAAGTTTCTTCGTTTTAACCGCTGCCCGGCACCGTTAGAAATTATTGCCCCATTTTAGCCCCTTTTTATTATTCTGTTATGTGTTTGCGCATTCCCCATCTGCATTTTTCCGCTCTTCTAATCTCCTGCACCTTGCACTGTACATTTGCGCTTTACTCGTGACATTTTGGACGTTGTTGTGCACAGTTAAGCAGATTTACGCACAAATATCGCTGCGTCTTGAAAAAAAATGGTTGTCATTCACGAAGTAAATTAATAAAATGCGTTTATTTAATCTTCAAAATGAAAGACACATTTAAACAGTGAAATAAAAGCACATTATTGGTTCTAAAATTGCTTAAAACATTGGTGTGACGAGTCCTTCCTGCTTTCCGTTTCATGGGCTTATGAAGCTTCTAGAGCGCGCGGCTGGAGAACTTGTTTTACGCGCGTTTGTCGACATTTTAAAACCATCCTTTACGTGTTTCAAATGAAAGTCAGCGCTGTTTGTTGGTTTTATTTACGACACTAGGGAAAAGTCAACATTTTAGGGAGAATTTGTCTAAAACACCGAGTTTTTATTTACACTTCCTCAACGGAGTGCGTAAAGGGCCATGACACCTGCGCGCGACTTCCGGTCCACACTTTCAAAATTAAATCAAATCAAGTAAAAGCTTTAAATAAACTATAATATTTTGTTACATGTTACTACAACAAAAACAGAAATGAATTTGACAGATTGCCTTTGTGCACACAAATAAAAAATTACATAAATTTAATCGAAAAAATACCAGTCAACATTAGTCTGAGTGGCACTGAAGCAGAACTATGAGCAGCTTAACACACATTATTTATTTATTTTTTCTTAATTTTTGTCCATGGAGCTATTATTTTTGCCCTACAAGAATTATCTGCTCAACACACGGACTCAAAATGCTGTTATTTAAGAAGAGAAAGACTCAGTTCAGCTGTGTCTGATCCAGAGTCTGTATCAGTGATAAAAGTGCGTGTGTCTACAGTGTCTCTATTGTTTAACTGTTGACTGGTTTTGTACTGTTTGCTTTTTAGTTTTAGCAGCTCTTTTATATTTTAGATTTAGTGTTTGGAGTTTTAACTGGGGAAAATGTCATTACTCGGCACTTTTCCCGTGGGCCGGTCTTGGGCTGGTCGTTGGCTGGTCTTTGGCTGGTGAAGGGTTAAGTCCTGTTGCTTTTGCCGACTCTGCTGTTTCACCAGAGTTGTGTAATTCACTTGCTGGAATGTCCTTTTTTCGCTCTCCTCTTTTTCTCACCCTCTCTCTCTCTCTGTCCTCCCCTCCTCATCTCCTCCTCTTTCTCCCTCTCCTCTCTGTTATTGTTATATTCAGTGTAGTATAGAGTTTGTGTTGCGTGTCTTTTCAACAGAGAGCTTATCTGGTCTGTGGCTGCCTCCTCTCCTTCTGTCTCTTCTCTCCCTCCTTCTTTTTCCTCTCCTCTCCTCCTCTTACCCACCCCTTTTCCTCTGCTCTTTTTGCCCCTCCTTTAATCTCTCCTGCTCCTCTCTCTCCTCCTCTTTCCCCTCTCTTCCTGTCATCCTCTCTTTCCTCTCCTCTGCTCCTTTCTCTCCTCCTCCTGTCCTCTCCTCACCCTCTCCTCCTCTCTCCTTTTCTTCCCTCTACGTTTCTCTCTACTCTTCCCTCGCCTCCTCACGCTCTATCTCTCCTCCTCATGCTCTCTCTCCTTCTCACTCTCTCCTCCTCTTCCCTCTGCTCCTCCTCTTCACTCTTTCTCATCCTCCCACTACTACTCCTCTTCTCCCCTCCTCTCCTCTCCTCCTCACTCTCTTTTTCTTTCTCTCCCCACTCCTCCTCCTCTCCCTTCTCCTCCTCTCTCCTCCTCCTCACTCTCTTTCTCCTCCTCTCCTTCTCTCTTTTATTCTATAGTTTTGTGCAGGTGGAGTGTAATTTCATTGTTTTTTTTTTAAATCCAGACTCTTGAAGTTGAATCTGATATATTATTCTATAAAAAAGTCACCTTAAAGCGGCTCATTTGATCAAATGCAGAAGTCATTTGTGTTTCTCTGATGATGAACTGAAACAGCTCCACTCTGTGACACATCCAACAGTGCCACATCAGGTATGACACATGCCCCCTCTCCATAGGGTTACCAACTTATAACATCCATGGCTGCCTCCTGTCCCCTTTCTCTCTCTCTCTTCTCCTCCTCTCCCTCTCCTCTCTTTTCCTCCTTGTCTCTCTCTCCTGTACAGTTCTTATCAGGTTGTAGTTGTTGTGTTTTTTTTCTGCTCTTTGTGTTTGTGCGACAGAGACTGAACTTTGACAGTTACGACACTTTGACACGTGATTTAGGCCCCGGTCAGCTATGTTTATCTCTCTCGCTTTTCTCTCTCTGCTGTCTCCTTTCTCTACTTTGTCTCTCCTCTCCCTTCTCCTCCTCTCTTCTCCTCCTCACTCTCTCCTCAGTCTGTCTCTCCTGTCTTCCTCCTCCTCACGCTCTCTCTCCTCCTCCTCTCTCCTCTTCCTCTGTCTCTCTCTCTCCTTTCTTCTCCTCCTCTCTCTCTCCTCCCCCTCACTATCTCTCTCTCCTCCTTTCCTCTCTCTCCTCTCTCTCTCCTCCTCTCTCCTCCTCCTCACTCTCTCTCCTCCCCCTCACTCTCTCTCACCTCCTCTCCCCTCTTTTTCTTTCCTTGCTCTCCTCTGTTTCTCCTCTGTCTCTCCTCTCTCTCTCCTTTCTCTCCTCTGTCTCTCCTGTCTTTCTCTTCTCTGTCTCCTCCTCCTCTCTTCCTGCCCTGTCTTTCCTGTCTTTCTTCTGTCTTTCTCTCGTCTGTCTCTCCCTTCAGCATTTTTCAGTTGAGAAAAATGATTTTATCTTGTCACAACTTTGACATTTGAGTCCGTGCTTTTATTCCTTCTTGTTTAGATTATTGCGATTCACTTTACACTGGACTCAGCCAAACCTCACTGTCCCGGCCACAGCTAGCTAACCTGACCTCCTATCCCCCCATCCTTGTTTCTAAAATTCTTTCATTAGTTTTTAAATGTCTTGGTCCAGGCCCTGAGTACCCCCTGCCCGCCTGCTTGTACCTCACACCCCTCTGGAGCACTCAGGTCTGATCAAGCTCTTTCCAAAAACCAGGACAAAACACAGAGGTGACGGTGCCTTTGCAGTGGCGGCTCCATGGCTGTGGAATCGGCTCCTTCTGCACGTTATGCTCTCTGACTCGCTCCCTGTTTTTAAGTCCCTCCTAAAGACTTTTTTTTTATCATACCACTCATTTTAATCATAGACTGTATACAAAAATGAACATAACTTGCTAGCCGCTGTGTTCTAATTAGGAAGTGATTGTGGGTGCACTTCCGGCTCCATCAACTCTGGCTCCGATTCACTTTCCATTGAAAAGTTGTGGCCCCTCTCTCTGTAACTGCTGCTGTCAGACTCATCATTTTGACTGTAAATGTTCGTATTAACCCGCTCTACGTGATCCTGGTATTTTAATTTCGCCAATAGTGTCTGTAAATCAAGATATGAACATTAATAACAGACAAAACAGGTGCCTTCTTTCTCTGAGGTCACTCCCACTAGCGTTAGCAACAGATTTGATTGACAGTGTTGCTAAGCGCCCACTCCCTGCTAAACTGGCGGAGAAGGGGCATTACCTTCAACAGCCTGGCTCCAGGTTGGCTCTTCGGTTGCTATGATACTCGTGGTCAGAATTCCAAATACGGTGGACTGTGTTGTTTTGTAAGTGGTTTAGAAATAAAGCTGAGTTGAGCTGAGTTAGCTTTGATTGACATGGGACGCTAAGACACACCCCCAGACAAAATGCCTTTCGGAAGTCCGGCTGGCGCTCCACTCCGCAGCGTTCTATACCTTTACACTATATCCCTATGGTGAGTGCAGTCCATTGGGTTACATAACAAAGTGCTAAATCTGTGTGCACCAGAGTCAGCGGCTAAGTCCCTCCACACAGAGCCCAGGATAAAGCTAAGAGTATAACAGGCTTTCACTGCACACGTCCGAGCAGGTGTACCACTGTGCCCATGAGTAAGGCACTGGGGGTACGACGCCTGGTCCTGTCCTGGTCTGTGATGTGACGGAGTAAATATTCTGCAGTGTTGTCTCAATACTACCATTTCAAACTTGATTTTGATACTAAGGAATAGACTAGTCAAATCCACAAATGTTTTTTTTTTTTTTCCATGATCATTTCTGTCATTGACAACTGTATTTGTCCATCCACACCACAACATCTGGGAGGGCATCTGAGACACCACAACATCTGCAGATTAACTAGAGACACTTGACCTGCCTCCATCTCAGTCTAACACTACAGGGATACAGGAGGATGGGAGGGCATCTTACACAAAGCTGTATCATTATTACTATATATTTTCAGGCTGTTGCATTCGACCCCTCTTGGCTGGTGGGGCCCCTCTCGGCAAATGTTTTTAGCAATTAAAACACCTGAAACTGAGCAAATGCAAGATACAAGTGCCCTACTGTGGAACATCTCTGTGAACACAAGCAGGTGGCCCACATTCCACTGGAAAAATGAGATAGTGTAACTTTATCTTTAACTTTAAACTGGAAACAAAACCATGTTCCTGAGTCGTTTTTGATTTGATTTGATAATTTCTTTAAAATGCTGCAGAGCTGTTGAACAGTTCAGCTGCAGCTGGGTCATGTCTGTTCCTCAGAGGGCGACACTGGACACAGCCTAAATATTTTCCCTACTCCACCTCCTGCGGCTCTGTCTCACCCTCAACTTCATCCAGAGCTCCTCCTCTGGCTCTGTCTCACCCAGAGCATTGCCCCGAGCTCAGTTTCATCCAGCACAGGGCAGACCTCTGACCTCTGGGCTGTTCTGGTTTAACGCTCGGTTAACGGTTTTTCCTTCCACTCCACATTGATTGGTGTGAGTGACTGTAGCCACAGCTGCCCTGGTGCAAATGGACACAAATGTGGCTGCATATCTGTCCCGTGGTGAGTGGCCCCTCCCTCTCTGTAACCCCTCCCTCTTTAGCCCCTCCCTCTCTGTAACCCCTCCCTCTTTAGCCCCTCCCTCTCTGTAACCCCTCCCTCTTTAGCCCCTCCCTCTCTGTGACCCCCCCAGGCCGTCCCTTTCTGTGGCTCTTCCTTCTCTTTAGCGCCTTGTTCTATTTAGCCCCTCCCTTTCTCTTTAACCCATCTCTCTGTGGTGCCTCCCCCTCTCTCTCTAGCCCCTCCCTCTCTCTTTACCCCCTCTCTCCCTGTAACACCTCCTCCTTTCTGCAGTCCCTCCCTTTCTGTCCCCCCTCCCTCCCTGTGGCCCCTCCCTCTCTCTTTAGTCCCTCTGTCTGTGCCCCCTCCCTTTGCTGTGGCTCCTCCCTCTTTTTTAGCCACCCCTCCTTTCTTTTTAGCCCCCCCTCTCTCTCTGTGACCCCTCCCCCTGTCTGTGGCCCCTCCCTCTCTATGGCGAGCCGCCCTGGGGCCGAGTCCCGTGGCTTCAGTTCATCTTCACAAACAGAGCCGTGTTTAAACAGCTGGAGAAGAAAACCGACAGTATCATCAGCAGAAAACGTTATAGTTTATTTACACCAGATGCCCTTCCTACAGTATGACCTGATGTGTGTGAAGTGTCTTGCCCAGAGACACAGTGGAAATGTGCTCAAGGCTGGGATGTGCCGTGACTGGTGGCACGTAGACTTGAGGACTGAAGTGTAATTGAGGCTGGTATCATTAGCTGTGTGATGTGTTTTACTGTTTTAAATCTGGACCTGAGACTGGAGCTGATGGAGGTGTGTGAGGAGAAGATCTGTGTCCGAGCAGCAGGGGGCGCTCTGCTGGACACAGGGGTAACATGAGCCTCAGTGTTTCTACAGAGAGAAGCGCCCCACAGCTCAGGGTTGGATCATTATAGAGTCATTTCAAAGTCCACTTCCATTTTAGTGAGCTGAGTTTACATTTTCAGATCGGTGTAGATGTTTTGGAAAGAGAGAGTATATGGACACACCAATGAGATGTCAGGAACGTCAAGCTTCCTCCTTGTTTCCATGGAAATGTTGTTTGTTTTGCTACAGTTTTCCACAGTAGGGCATAAAACGTATTTATCTCCATGGAGAATGTTCGTAAGTACTGTTTTCACTTTTTACATAGTGTAGCTTTAATGATCCCTGTTATATTCACAGTCATTATAACGGTGTCATAACAGAGGAAATATAACTTGTCACTACTACACCGTGGGTGTGCATCATTATTATGCAATATATGAAAATGCCAAGCTGGTCACATGACTTCACACAACAGTATTTGGTCCCAGTGAAGCAGACGTTTCTCCATGTGGCTCTGTAACATGGTTCTGAAAACACAGCCTCTCTCCTCCACTTTGACTCAGCAGATCACAGGCGCTTACTGTCGACCTGTGAGAGTGCACAGGGGTGAGAGGCGGGGCTTATCTGTGTGTGGGCGGGGTCAGACCAGACACGGGAGAGTCTTACCTCTGTGTGGGAGGGGTCAGAGCAGGTGGGGGAGGGACTCTTGATGGTCTGTAGTTTAATCCTTTGTGAGTAAACACCTTGGATGACACAGTGGACTGGTACAGGTAGTTACACAGCGATGCGTTCACTGACCTCCACTTCGAGTAACATTTAGTCTAATATTGGCTAAATATGTTGTTTGTACGATCCTGATGATAATCAAACAATATTTTGACAGTCCATTATACATGTGCTGAAATGTGCTGTTAATGCCTTTGGAGAGGTGCATCTCCATAAACCTGACTCCTCCTTCTGCTTGTTTCCATGGAAATTTTGTTCCCTTGGCTATAATATTCCACATTATGGTATAAAATGTATCAGAAGTCTGGTTTTAACTTTCCATTTGTATGGAATCACGCAGGTGACGTACCACCTCCAGGAAGTTACGGACTGTAGCTTTAAGTATTCCTTGCTCATATATCTTACTGAACTTGTGCTGGCTCAGAGTTTGTCCAAAGGTAAACTGGCTCAACTTATCTCTTATCTTGTTGCTGTTTATAGTTTATAATTTGTACTTTCACTTTTCATTCATAGTACTATCAATATCTTTTGCGTACATACATTACAAACTCGATTATACTTGTAAATTGTACTTGTACATTTTACCAAGTATGTCAAAGTGTTACTACATTTTTGTCTTTATGGTGCATTCTAGAAAGTTAGTGGGAACCCTTTTATTTTTTTTTACAGAATAATCAATATTGTTAAACCCCTGTAGCTGGCCCCATTTGCAGTACTTTTCCGTGTATTTGTACTGCGTTAGTACTTTGTGTATTTGTACTGCTAGTATTATTGTTTGTGTGGACTTTACCCTGTGTCATGTTCTCTTTCTGTGAGTCAATGGACCACAGATGAATAGAACTCTGCTCTGTCAGCAAAAAACTACAACAAAGAACTACAAATGCACACCTCAGGGTTACCCACAATCCTCTCTGTCAACTCCTGTTTACCCACAATTCACTATGTGTCACAAGTTTACCCAGCATGCAACACGTAAACAACAATGCTGCTTTTACTCATGTAGAGCCATAACTGGACAACCGCCTCGAGAAATCAGACATTTGTCAACGCTAAAACTATTGTCGAAACTATATACTCATTTGAGCAGGTATCAGTACTCTCAAAGTCACATTCACAGGGCAGAAACAAACATTTCCTGAACAGCTTTAGAATGATGCTGAGCTGTATCTTTCACAAGTATAAGACACATAGACTAGTGTACACCTATGGACCACTATGAACCTACTGCACACTGAGGGATTACACAGATATAAGACACATGGTAATAGAAAAGATATTACTACCATTTAATGCTGAAAATCACATTCTACTGTCTAAAGAAAGAGAGTTTTTATCATCATCATGGTATCGGAATTGTTATGGAGTATTGAGTCTATTATTTAGTATCAAAATCAAGTTTGAAATGTTAGTTACAGGAATAAGTGCTGTCATGACACTAACTCTTCTTTTAGTAGTCCTCTAGATCTGCTCCTCTAGCTCTGCTCCTCTGGCTCTGCTCCTCTGACTCTGTGGCTCTGCTCCTCTGACTCTGTGGCTCTGCTCCTCTGGCTCAACTCCTGTCTGCTCCTCTGGATCTGCTCCTCTTCCTTAGCTCCTGTCTGCTCCTCTGGATCTGCTCCTCTTCCTTAGCTCCTGTCTGCTCCTCTGGATCTGCTCCTCTTCCTTAGCTCCTGTCTGCTCCTCTGGCTCAGCTCCTGTCTGCCCTTCTGGATCTGCTCCTCTGGCTTAGCTGCTATCTGCTCCTCTGGCTCTGCTCCTCTTGCTCTGCTCCTCTTGCTCTGCTCCTCTTGCTCTGCTCCTCTGGCTTAGCTCCTGTCTGCTCCTCTTGCTCTGCTCCTCTTGCTCTGCTCCTCTTGCTCTGCTCCTCTGGCTTAGCTCCTATCTGCTCCTCTGGCTCTGCTCCTCTTGCTCTGCTCCTCTTGCTCTGCTCCTCTTGCTCTGCTCCTCTGGCTTAGCTCCTGTCTGCTCCTCTTGCTCTGCTCCTCTGGCTTAGCTCCTATCTGCTCCTCTGGCTCTGCTCCTCTGGCTCTGCTCCTCTTGCTCTGCTCCTCTTGCTCTGCTCCTCTGGCTCAGCTCCTCTGGCTCAGCTCCTGTCTGCTCCTCTGGCTCAGCTCCTCTGGCTCAGCTCCTGTCTGCTCCTCTGGCTCTGTTCCTCTGGCCCTGCTCTTGTCTGCTCCTCTTGCTCTGCTCCTCTTGCTCTGCTCCTCTGGCTTAGCTCCTGTCTGCTCCTCTTGCTCTGCTCCTCTTGCTCTGCTCCTCTGGCTCAGCTCCTCTGGCTCAGCTCCTGTCTGTTCCTCTGGCTCAGCTCCTCTGGCTCAGCTCCTGTCTGCTCCTCTGGCTCTGTTCCTCTGGCCCTGCTCTTGTCTGCTCCTCTGGCTCTGTTCCTCTGGCCCTGCTCTTGTCTGCTCCTCTGGCTCTGTTCCTCTGGCCCTGCTCTTGTCTGCTCCTCTGGCTCTGCTCCTGTAGTTCCTCTTTAAACTGAGCTGTGGTAAACGTGTCTAAACAGTGACAGAGTGGAGTTTAACCCCGGTGTTCGAATGCAGGTCGCTCCTGTCAGGCATGAACGCGTCATGGAACACATTGGTCACAGCAATTTGAATACATTTAAAATGAAGTCACACATTTTTTTGCAAAGTGTGTCTAAAAATCCATTAGATATCATGAGATATTTTTTCTCAAATTGTGCCCTAAAAAGTTTTTGGAAAATGACAAATTTTTGTGCAGTTTTTGTCATTGATGATTCCAGAGTCAGGAGCAGCTCAATGTTATTGATCTTCAGCCCTGTTCTGACAGTACACCACACTGAACCAGGACTGAACCAGGACTGAACCAGGACTGAACCAGGACTGAACCAGGACTGAACCAGGACTGAACCAGGACTGAACCAGGACTGAACCAGGACTGAACCAGGACCAATCACAGTCAGTCTGCTAATGCTGCCTCCTGTTTTCTCCCTGCAGGTGGCGTTAGAAAGACAATGAGCAGCGGAGGCCGGAGCCCAGAGCCTCTTGGGGCCGAGTCCCTGAAGAGGAAGGACTGTCCCTCTGAGCTGCAGGGGCCCAGGTACAACAGGCATACGTCTATTACACTACTGTACTAACCACACACACACAGACACACTAACACTCACACACACACACACACACACACACATTATGTATATATATATATATATATATATATATATATATATATATATATATATATACACACACACACACACGTTTATATGTATTCTTCTTTCCATCTCCTTCCATCCCTTCCTCCCCCCTTACCTCCTTTCCTCTCTCCTTTCCTGTCCCTCTCTCCTCTCCCTCTCTCCTCCTTCAGCCCGAAGCGCAGCACCGAACGGAGGAATCGTGAGCAGGAGAATAAATACATCGAGGAGCTGGCTGAGCTGATCTTTGCAAACATGAATGACATGGACGACCTGAACGTGAAGCCCGACAAATGTGTGATTCTGAAGGAGACGGTCAGACGGATACGACAGATCAAGGACCAGGGTACGGCAAGAACTACACACCTCTCCAGCCTATCCTAATCTTAACCTTATAACATCTCACTAAAGGGCCCATATTACACTATTTTCTGATCTTTGTTACAATGTTGTTTCCTCATTACAAACAGACCTGGAGTTGTGTTTTGTTTCATTCCGGTCTGTTTTTGAGGTAACAGTGTTATAACATGTATTAAAGCTCATAAAAGTTAATTTCATGTAAAATAGGACCTTTAAACCAGACAAATATGTGATTCCAAAAGAGACATGTAACCACCTCTGATGGTGCGCCCCCCTCACTACGCCATGGTGGTGCTCCCTGACAGTGCCCCCTCTGCCCACCTCTGGTTGTGCCTCTGCTCTGGTGACATGAGCTCGTTAGTAACACCTCACTGTACGAGCAGGGCAGGGACTGGTCAGGCCTGTGACTCCCAGAGGAATGCAAACTATGTGACCATCACAGCTCAGCGGAGAGGAGGGGAGAGGGGAGGAGGGGGAGAGAGAGAGAGAGAGAGATGGAAGAAGAGAGAGGGGGAAAGAGGAGGGGGATTGCCAAATTAGCACTGCAAACTATAGCAGAGGAGGAGAGGAGAGAGGGAGGGAGAGAGGGGCAGAGTAAAGGGAGAGAGTGGAGAGAGATTTGGAGAAGGGCATCACAAATTAGCCCTGAAAACTAGAGCGGAGGAGAAGGGGCGGGGGGGGGGACAGTCAGAGAGAGAGAGAGAAGAGAAAAGAGGGGACAGAGAGGTAGGGAGGAGGAGAGAGACGGAGGGGGGTAGTAAAGCGAGAGAGGAGGGAAGTTTGGGGGAGGACATCACAAATAAGCATTGCAAACTAGTGCGGAGGAGATGGGGAGTAAAAAGGGGAGGAGAGAAAAGAGGGAGAGAGATTGGGAGGAGGAGGAGTAAGTGAGAGAGGGGACCATCTCAGCTTTGAATTGCAAACCAGAGATGGAAAAGGAGAGGGTGAAAGATAGACAGGGGGGATAGAGAGAGGGAGGAGAGAGCCAGGAGAGAGCCAAAAAGTTGAGCTAGGAGGGAGAGAAGGGGGGGCTGAGGAACAGGGTAAAGGAGTGAGAGAAAGAGGGAGCAAGGGGAAGGGGAGAGAGGAGGGAGAGTGGGTGAAGTTACAGTTAAACTTGACTTTTTTGCCTCTGTGTTGTGTTTTAGAGAAAGTGTTGGAGGAGGCGGACACAGAGGAGGTGCAGAAGGCCGATATCTCATCCACTGGACAAACTGTCATCGACAAAGACGCTCTGGGACCAATGATGCTTGAGGTGTGTAAGCCCTGCTCCTTTGCCCCATAAGCACCGCCCCTACAATCAACAGACCCCTCCCACTGAATCAGATTGCCCCACCCCTTTAACCAGCAAGACTTAAGCACTGCAGGTAACCAGATTACACAAGAGCACAGAGTATTTATAGAAGAAAGAAGACAGAGCAGATACAGAGGAGAGGGTCAGATGGAGCAGAAGATGCAGAGGGGAGGGTCAGTTGGAGTGGAGGATGCAGAGGGGAGGGTCAGATGGTGCAGAGGGGAGGGTCAGATGGAGCAGAGGGGAGGGTCAGATGGAGCAGAGGGGAGGGTCAGATGGAGCAGAGGAGTTTTATATTGTTTTAGCTAAATAAATACTATAAAATATGTCTGTGTAAATTTGCATTAATTAACTTTATTAGGTGTAAGTGGTGATAATTAGCACTAACATCTCACAGCAAGAAGCTTCCTGGTTCGACTCCCGGGCCTTTCTATGTGCAGTTTGCATGCTCTCCCTGTGTCTGGGAGGGTTTGTCCAGGTACTCTGGGTTCCCCCATCACCCCAAAACATACACAATGGGTCAAATCCTGCAGCTAAAGTAGTCCTGACCAAGACTAGCTCAAGATCTGGACATGGGTCCTACAGCTCCTGACAGGTTTAACCCAGAGACACTGAAGGATGGGTCAAATCCAGAGGACACAGAGGGACGCTTAAGCGTACCTTACCTGAGGGACCTTTTTATAACATAACTAGAACATTTCCCTTACCTCAGATCTCATTAGCAACTTAGGTTCTTTTGAAAGACAATACAATAGATGTATTCACCTTGAGCTCTGTTCTGTGTTCTGAGTTTTGAGTTCTGCGTTCCCTCTCAGGCTCTGGATGGATTCTTCTTCGTTGTGAACATGGAGGGGAACATTGTCTTTGTCTCAGAGAATGTGAGTCAGTATCTGCACTACCAGCAGGAGGCGCTGATGGGCTCCAGTGTCTACAGCATTCTACATGTGGGTGACCACGCGGAGTTTGTGAGGAACTTGCTACCCAAGAGCCTGGGTGAGACACTACTAAGATACAGTAACAATCTAAGAGTTAATATACTAACATACTAAGATAACATTTCAAACGTCACAAGCTAGCTAGCAGTAGCCACTCTCACCTTTTTGTTGAAAATCCAACTCCTAAACTGGACCATAGACACTCAGATTGATCACAACAGACCTCAGACATCTTAGTTATCATAAAACATAACTAATATTATAATTAATATACTGTACTTAAAAAGACACTGCTGCCCAAGAGTGGCTGAGACCAGAGCTAATGAACTGTACTATTCCAGCAAAGCAAGTGTTTTTGGCTATGAAAATGCCTGTAATTGAATAAATGAAAGATATATGTGTTTAATGCCGTACTGTGGAACATTCAAGGCAAAGCAATAACATCTCCATGGAAACTGGTGACAGACCCGCCACCAGAATACTGACATAGGTCAGCTGTATACGATCAAATTCTGTGCCTGTGTCAGTGTCTTATTCACCATTTAAATTAATCTAACAAAATAAAGCCATGAACCGTATCTACATCCTCACCTTTCCTCGATGTTCGTAGTGAACCATCGCTGCAGTGAGTCCTCCAGTCGTAACAGCCGCACCTTCACCTGTCGAATGCTGATCAACCCCCAGTGTGACGGAGCCTCTGCACCTTCCACACCTGTCGCACCAACCCCTGACCCCCAGGACCCTCAGAACCCTTGGGAGCCTCCACACCCACTGGAGGCACCAGACTCTGGGCAGCAGAAGTATGAGACGCTGCAGTGCTTTGCTGTGTCTGAGCCCCAGTCCATCAAAGAAGAAGGAGAAGGTACAGTGTTTTTATCTCATTTTGTGCAGATTTTAGACATTTTATTTGAACACATTCTTTTAAGTTTTGTTAGGGGCAGTTTGGTCTTGGCTGTAGTTGATTAATCAGTCGATGGTGTTTTAGTCAACCAAAGTTTTCATTATTTTATTAGAGTTATAAGAAGGGATGGGACAAGATCTCGTGCCACAAGATTTTGCAAGACAAAATTGCTGCAAGATTGTTCAGACATGAGAACAATTATTTGGTGAGATTTTTTCCCCATTTGGATTGGACAAAAAAGGGGTTAAGTAATGGCGAATTACACCTCTTGAGAAGCTGTGTAGATCCAAAAATCAGTGCTACAACTATAACAGAAATATAAAATAATTTAAAAGTGATGAGGCCAAAATTGCGAACTGAAATGCACAATTGATTTATTATAAACTATGTCAAAGTCTCATCTTGTCTCATTCTCGTGGACTCAATCTCGTGTCATGTCTCATCTAACGGAAACTGTGTCTCTTCCCATCCCTGGTTATAAGGATATATATGGACCACAGTGAGAGCAGTGAGCGTGTTGTCTGTTTTGGAGTGACTGGACACTTTAATCTGTCTTTTCACTTTTTAAGATGCCAGTAGTACTTCTAGAAAAAGTAGAGCTTCTTTCCCTACACAGTTGTTTCTGTGCTAATTGTTTTAGAGCTTTTGCTACTGCATGACCCCTTTGAGTTAATTAATCAATCCACAGGACAGATTTAGTCAACCAAGAATTTCTTTGGTAGACTGCAGCCCTAGACATATGAGCATTATGAGATGCAGTACTACACACTGTGAAATGTGTGTAACACTGGTTTAGGAATCTTTTTTTTTTTTTTTTTTTATGCTTTGGACTGAGCTGTGTGTGGACTGTGCCTGAGTTATATTTAGCATAATCTTTCAGGCCCGTAATGGGTGCTCTCACACCTATTAGCATATTAGCATGAGGGTGGAGATGATTTCTAAGGCCCAAAGATGGATTGTTTTTCCTAACAAAAATGGCCTCTTTAAATCCCCTCTCAAACCATTTCTTTTCTTTGTCTAAGATCTGTCCCTTACTATCTTCAAAGGAGTGGTTAGTGGCTTTAAGATGGAGATGCACGGCAGATTGGGGTCCCGAGTTGCTCTTGCAACGGTTTTTATAAGATGAACTAACTCATGATTTTGTAAATACCTAATGTTTGTTGATGTGTGTGATTGTATTGTACAGGTGTGATATTGTGTGAGTGTGTTTGGGTCAGAGACAGTGTGAATCGCTCTTACTGATTGTAAAGTTTTTATGAGCTTAATGTCTCTGTACATTGTTCACATTGTACATTCAACTAAAGACTAGACTAAACAAACTATCTTCATTGTACAAATCTATGGATGCCTATGACGTATATATACCGCTATCATGGAACAAAAAGTACATTTAAATCTATGCAGTTTTAAGCATGTTTGTGACGTTTGATAGATCCATGTTTTTATGTGGATTTTGGTTCTTCTTATGAGTCTTCTTATGAGTCAACCATTGCCGCTCAGATACTTTTAGGGCTGTCATGATAACACATTTTGAAGTGCGACATATTGTTAAAGAAGAAATAAAAACAATTACTAGTAGTGAAAATAAAGAAAGCAGGCCTTGCAATGTGTGCATCTATATTTTTTCCTTCTCTAATTAGGCATAAATTAATGCAGAACAAACAGTGCAACAGAATAAAGCTGCTTGTATGACATGTTTTTTCACTATAATTTAAATGCAACTCGTTGTAAAAGTATTCAGCATACAGTACTCTGTTTGGACCATGTATCAGAATACGTTATAAAAATAAGCTCTTATATCCTACGTCTATACTAATATAATGGCTTTTTATATTCTGTTTGTGCTCAGATTTCCAGTCGTGTCTGATCTGTGTGGCGAGGAGAGTCCCTGTCAAAGAGCGAACTTTGAGCTCCACGTATGAGAGCTTCACCACAAGACAGGACCTGCAGGGGAAGATCACGTCTCTGGACACAAGTCTGCTCCGAGCCTCCATGAAGCCGGGCTGGGAGGACCTGGTCCGGCGCTGCATCCAACGCTTCCACCTGCAGAAGGACGGAGAGGTGTCCTACGCCAAGAAGCACCAGCAAGAAGGTCAGAAACCAGACTGAAACATAGTAAATAAATAAATTCAAATCTGTCAACTGGACATAATGCTTTAGAGTAAAGATGTTTTGCTCCTCATCCAAGCCACTCTTTCTGTGCTACTGTTTACAGTTTCTGTTAGTTGAGCTACCCTAAGTGTGAAATGTGCCTGAGTCATATTTAGCATAATCATTCAGGCCCCTAATGATTGCTCTCACACCTGTTAGCATACTCTCTAGCACTATTCTTTTCATTCTTTTGATTTAGGTCTGAGGATGGAGTTATAAATAGGAGATAAATGATGTCTGAGGCCCCCAATCCTGGTCAAAAAAGGATTTTCTTTCCTAACAACAATTGCCTCTTTATCTACCTCTCAATCCATTTCTTTTCTCTGGTTAAGATCTGTACATCACTCTCTTCAAAGGAGTGGTTAGTGACTTTGAGATGGAGATGTACAGCAGACTGGGGTCCCGAGCTGCTTTTGTGATGGTGTTGGTACGTTCTCTTACGGAGTGGCTGTTTAGTTTCTCCAATATAATGCTCACTGCAGTCTTCATTGCACCAAATAGAGTAGACCACATTGCTTTGTTTGTGGCACGGAGTTTCTGTCTTAATGAGTTTGTAGGTTTGAAATGAAACTGAAACATGTATTAAGGTCAATGAAGGTCAGAAACCAAAGTGTAGGTATGTTTGAAGGTCATTGAAGTTCTGAAACTCAAATATGTGTGGATGTCAATGATGGTCAAATGCCAGGCTGAAAAAATGTGATGTGAGCACTAGAGAGAAAAATGAGCTATGCTGCATTCATGTTTTAGAACTTGTTATGATTTCAGATGGAGGTGGGGCCTGTATAACTCTTTGAAAGATTAATTTATTAGGAAAGAAATATTCCAATTTATGATTCACAAATGTTGAACCTTCTCATTATTTGTTTGGGATTTACTTCACAAACTTGTCATATTAATCTTATGGTTTAAAGTCCTTTCAACTGGCAACAATCACGTCTATGGGGTTGACTAATGGCACCGCTTTTGAGAAAAAAAAAAATCTCTTTTGTTTATGTATACTGACAAAGAAGACACTGAACTTTGTGCCAGTTTCATGTGGATAGATCCAGTAATTACAGAGATATTAACCACAAACCAGGTTAACACATCTGCAGTCTGACAGTTACACAGCAAACTCCACCTGCGAATTCCGACCTGTCCAACGCACACACTGGAATGCTTTGACAGGTGGCAAAAGAGCCACCTCCATTATTTTCTATGAGCGCACACACACCGAGCTCTGTTCTGTGACCCACAGAAACACTGCTATGGACTTTGAGGAGAGACACGAGAAGAAGCAGGGAAAGCACCTGTGTTCAACTCTGCAGAAGACTGCCTCCTCTCCTGTTTCTTTCTGTGCAGAAAACTCTCATCTCTCACAAAACTCATTATAACCTGTTCCAACCAGCACTTTTGCCCACCTAACACAGCCTTGCACTGTGTCTCTCATTTTATAAGTCATCTGCAGATAAAACTCCTATTTAAAACACTGCAAAGGTGGTGCAAAAGTCTTTTTAAGCAACCCATGGTGTTCAGTGTGTGTTGACAGGTGTGGTCAACAGTTGTCAAATGTGAAGGAACTGAAAAATCGGGGGCTTTGCATTTTGTGATAAAAGTTAAAGATGTCCCTGTGTTTCTGCAGTGCTCCACTGTGGCCACGCCCTCAGCCCTCTGTACCGCTTCACTCTGTCTGATGGGACCCTGGTCTCTGCTCACACCAAGAGCAAACTGGTGCGATCTCCAGCTACCAACGAACCACAACTCTATATGTCCCTGCACATCCTACAAAGGTAATACCACATCCTACAGAGGTAATACCACATCCTACAGAGATGACACATTTTGTAGAGGTGACACATCCTACATAGGTAACACCCTGCAGAGGTAACACCACATCCTACAGAGGTAACACCCTACAGAGGTAACACCACATCCTACAGAGGTAACACCCTACAGAGGTAACACACCCTACGGAGAAGTAACACACCATACAGAGGTAACACATCCTACAGACGTGACAGATCTTACAGAGGTAACACACCCAACAAAGGTAATACATCCTACAAAGGTAACACTCTACAGGTAATACTGATGCTGTCAAGTCACAATTTAGTATCTGTTTTTGTTTTTCTGTTTCCAGGGAGCAGAACATGCCTGACCTGACATCTGACACACCAGCGCCCCCTACTGTTGTCCCGAAGCCTGTGTCTCCTCTGAGCTCCTCTGCTTCCTCTGCTCTTTCTCCAGATGCAGGGGCTGCCTCCTCTGCTCCTCACCCCAGCTCCTGCTCTTCTCCCCAGGCGCGCTCCTCTGCCCCTCACCCCAGTTCCTGCTCCTCTCCCCTGGGTCGCTCCTCTGCTACTCACCCCAGTTCCTGCTCTTCTCCCCAGGGTCGCTCTTCTGCTCCTCACCCCAGCTCCTGCTCCTCTCCTGGGGGGCACTCCTCTGCCCCTCACCCCAGCTCCTGCTCCTCTCCTGGGGGCCGCTCCTCTGCTCCTCACCCCAGTTCCTGCTCCTCTCCCGGGGGTCTCTCCTCTGCCTCTCCACCTCCTCCGTCGCTGGGCAGCCCCTACGTCTCCTCTGCGCCTCACCCCTCCACAAACTCACCTCCATCGCACAGAAAAAGCCCGGGTTTAGTCGCCAGCAGCAACTGTAGCAGCAAAAACAATTCACCGCAACAATCTCCATCTTCAGTCGGGAGCTCATCAAAATCCAGAATGAAAAAGTCCACATCACAAAGCCCTCCGAACATTACCAAATTGGGTTTAGAATCCGATCTGTTTCTTGGAAGCGAATCCAGCGAGGAGCGATCCAAAGATGATCTAGATGGAAACCTGGAGGAGCTTGGAGGTGTCTCGAATCAACTTTTAAATGCCAAAGGTCACACCAAACTTTTACAGCTCCTCACCAACAGTAAACTGGAGGCTGTGGACCCAGGCTCGCCCGATGAAGACCAGGGTAAAGAGGGGGACATGGGACCAGGAGCAGGGCAGGGAAACCATTCGTCGTCTCTGAAGGAAAAACACAAAATCCTGCACAGACTTCTCCAGAACAGCTCCTCCCCCGTGGAGCTGGCCAAGCTGACCGCAGAGGCCACAGGTGAGGAGCACAGACACAAAAATGAGACAAACTAAATCATATCTGATAGAGCGCTGAAGAAACACAAATGTTCAAATTATTTTATATTGTCAACATAAAGCTTTTGTGACTTGTAGACTTACTCACAGTGGTAGTAACCAATATAACCAAGAGTAACCAAGAGTAACCAATCTTTTACTCAAGTACTGTTGTATTGTATATATATAATACTGTTATTATATATATTGTACTGTTACACTGTACAATATATTACTCAAACAGTATGGGATCTGAAAACTTCAATTTGTGTTAAAAGTTACTCAAGTAAATGTAACCTGCCCACCTCTGCAGGTAAGGAGAGTGCGACAGGTGCAGCTGCAGATCCAGGTGAGCCGACAGCAGCGGAGGGCGACAGAAAACAGGAGCAGGCACCAGGGAGCCCAAAGAAGAAGGACAATGCTCTGCTGCGCTACCTGCTGGACAGAGATGATAATGGCATCCTGGACAAGGCACTGAAGATGGAGTCGAGTGATGTGGGCAGAATGAGTGTGAAGACTGAGAGGCAGGAGCAGGGCTTTAACGTGGGACCACAGGTGAGACTCAACCAGGGTATAATATACTTTACCAGTCGAAAGCTTCGAAAGTGTTTAGTGTTTTTTTTTTCTTTATGTTTACTACTTTTTACATTTTATATACATACAGAAGACATCAGTTATATATAGTAAGATGTGTGGAATTATGTAGCAAAGAAAACTCAATATTTTTTTATAATTTATATTCAAATATACAAGGGTGGTTTACAATCTGCTTTGGGATATTTAAGTTTCAATTTCCAACGATACTAGCCAGACCTCTGTGTCAAAGCCTGATCTCGTCAGATCTCAGACGTTAGCAAGGTGAGGCCGTGTTAGTACCTGAACTGGAGACTGCTGGGAATACCAGATGCCACAGTGGACAGCGGTGTCAAAAACTGCTGTTGTAATAATAATAATAATACATTTTATTTGTTAGGCGCCTTTCAAGGCTCTCAAGGTCGCCGTACATCAAGACAATAAAACAGTGTAAAATGATTAAAAATACATTTAAAAACAAATATAGATTAAAGCAAATATAGATTAAAAGACAGTGCAGTTATGGTCAGAGTGGTCAGGGTGAGAAGGCCTTTCTAAACAGATGAGTTTTGAGTTTAGATTTGAAGTGTGAGAGTGAGTGTGTGTTGCGGAGGTCGTGAGGGAGGGAGTTCCAGAGCTGGGGAGCAGAGCAGCTGAAGGCTCTGCTCCCCATAGTGACAAGACGGGCAGGAGGGACAGTGAGGTGCAGGGAAGAGGAGGAGCGGAGGGAGCGGGCAGGTGTGGAGATGTGAATGAGGTCAGACAGGAGGGGCCAGGTTGTGGAGAGCTTTGTATGTGAGGAGTATGATTTTGTAGTGTATGCGGTGCGTGATGGGGAGCCAGTGGAGCTGGTGCAGGTGTGATGTGGTGATGGGAGGGTGTGTGTGTGATGATGCGGGCAGCTGAGTTTTGGACCAGTTGGAGTTTATGGAGTGATTTTTGTGGGAGTCCAAACAGAAGAGAGTTGCAGTAGTCTATACGGGAAGTGACCAGGCTATGGATGAGGATGGCGGTGGTGTGTGGGGTGAGTGAGGGACAGAGGCGGTGGATGTTTCTGAGGTGGAAGTAGGCGGACCGGGTGATGTTGTTGATATGGGGGGTGAAGGAAAGTGTCGAGGATGACACCCAGACTCTTTACCTGAGGGGAGGGGGAGATAGAGGAGCCATCAATAGATATGGAAAAAGGATTTATTTTGCTTAGGGTGGATTTGGTGCCAATGAGTAGGAGTTCTGTTTTATTGCCGTTAAGTTTGAGGAAGTTTGAGGTGAACCAGGTTTGTATTTCTGTGAGGCAGTCTGTCAGGGAGGAGGGTGGAAGTGTGGAGTTGGTTTTACTGGAAATGTAGAGCTGGGTGTCATCCACGTAACAGTGAAAGTGAATGTGATGTTTTCTAAAGATAGAACCAAGGGGGAGAAGATAGATTAGAAAGAGCAGAGGACCGAGGACAGAACCCTGAGGAACACCTGATGTGACAGGGAAGGGGTGTGAGGTGAATGACTTGAGCTGAATAAACTGAGAGCGATCTGAGAGGTAGGAGTGGAACCAAGAGAGGGGAGTACCAGAGACACCAATGGAGGAAAGTCTGTCAAGGAGGATGGAGTGTGAAATGGTGTCAAATGCTGCACTGAGGTCTAGCAGGAGGAGGATGGAGAGTGAACCAGAGTCAGCAGAGAGGAGGAGGTCGTTTGTGATTTTCAAAAGGGCAGTTTCAGTGCTATGGAGGGGACGGAAGCCAGATTGAAATTGTTCGTAGATGTTATTGGAGGAAAGATGAGTGTGGAGGTGGGCAGCAACGGTTTTCTCAAGGAGTTTGGAAATGAAGGGTAGGTTTGAAATGGGGCGAAAGTTATTGAGGTCAGAGGGATCAGATCTGGGTTTTTTGAGTATCAGAGTGACGGCAGCAGTTTTGAGGGTGGAGGGAACAGTATCGGAGGTGAGAGAGGAGTGAATGATATCAGTTATGAGAGGGGACAGTGCAGGGATGGAGGTTTTGATGAGGACAGTAGGGAGAGGGTCTAGTTGACAGGTGGAGGATTTGGAGTTCTGAATGAAAGTGGAGATTTGGGTGAGAGAGGGCAGGGTGAAAGAAGATAGCAGGTGCGTTGGGGAAACGGAAGATGAAACAGGTGGGTTTGAAACAGAGGGGTTAAGTTGCTGGTGGATCAGTTGAATTTTGGTGGTGAAGAAAGCAGCCAGGTTATTGCAGAATTCTGAGGAATAGAGGTGAGGTGGAAGTGAGTCCGGGGGTTTGTGATCTGTGAGAGGAGTGAGAATAGTGTTTTTGAGTTACCTTCATGTGAACTGATTGTGCCCTTAGACAAGACACTTCACTCACATTGCCTAGCATGAATGTGTGAGTGTTGGTGGTGGGGCTGATAGTGCACATTGGCAGTGTCAATCCTGTCTGCCCCAGGGCAGCTGTGGCTGTGTATTTTCATAGCCCTTTACAGATTAAAAAAATGTTATTAACATTGTCAGATAAACAAATATTCTGAAGAAGAAAGTAAATGGCTAAATGTTTAATAGTCAAATACTGTGCTGGTGCAGAGCAGAGGTTTTAATGGAAACACTGTGGCCAAGAAATGTCCACTCACGTTAGGGCATCTGATTCATTTAAAATATTTTAAATAATCAAAAGCAAATGTAATCACTGATAATGCTATTTAATTTGAACGACATTTTGACAGTTCTTATTTTGTCTTATTTTGTCTGACATGGAAGCTTTCCTCTCTCCCTCCCCCTCTCTCTCCACTGGTCTTCTCTCTTCCCTGTCTATGCCCCATCTCTCTCTCTCTCTCTCTCTCTCTCTCTCTCTCTCTCTCTCTCTCTCTCTCTCTCTTTTTCCTCTCTTTCTCTATCTTTCCCTCTCACCATCCCTCTCTCCTCTGTGACCACGTGAGCTCATTCACTCTGAGTGTATTTTTAGCCGTAGTTCATCAGTGTAATGACCACAGGAAGAGACTGTCCACTGTCAACAGACCCACCATTACCACAACAGAGAGACACGGAGACAGAGGGCTGCTCAAAATGGCTGAACAAATAAACAAACCCTTTATAAAATGTTAGACCCATGTTTATCACAGTAAATCATGTTGTTTCCACCCAATTGGGAATAACATAAAAAAAAACATCCAAATTATTCCAGTTATTATTATCATGTATATAATGTTACGTATCAATATGTCACTTACCCCATATTTGAGACCTCAGCTCACCAGACTGGAAACCAAAAATGTTTCATTAGACAAGATTAATGTTTGTTTTTCAAGCCAGAATAATTGACAAACTTGAAAAACAATAGAAAAAACATTAATTTGCAAATTAGAACGTTTGACCGTCTTAATACTCAATCATTATCAATTAATTAACTATTTAAAATGTTTAAATAATCATCTATAAACATGCCCCTGTGTGTCAGATGCCCTCCCTGTGTTTCAGATGCCCTTTCTCTGTGTCTCCCTGTGTCTCTGTTGGATCTTATTCTGTGTAAAAGCTGTTAACCCTGTAGCTTAAACCTCTACAAACATGTTCTGAAATGCATGGGATACTTGTATTAGTTTAAAGTTCAGATTTGTTGTGCCATTCTATCGTACATTTAGCTGATGTCTCTGTGTCTGTGTCCAGTCGAGTGAGCTGGAGGACTTGCTGGAGGACTTTCAGAGCAATACCCAGCCGATGGCGTTCCCTGGTGGGCTTCAGCCTCGAGCCTCTGCCCCCTCTGTGTCCTCTGGCTCTGGAGCTTCTGGAGAGCTGTTGCACATGCACATCTCCTCCTCTGGGGGGCAGCACCGAGGATATCCCCCCATCAGTCCTGCAGGTAACCCACATGGCCCAGGGGGTAGTGTAGGATCTGGGTGATTTTGAGCTGAGAAAAAGTTTATGATCTCAAATAGGTAAAAATCTGACCGTTTTGAAAAGCTGTAGCTAACCCTGTCAGCTGAACACAAGCAGTTTGTGATTACGTTGTGAAAGGAGGGGACTTTTTTTGCTGCAGTACCGATGAGTGGCCACTAATCCAACTCAAAGCAGCTCTAAGTTAGCAATAGTCTGTCCAGTTATTTGAATAGCTCCATGAGCTCAGTGTTAAACTAATGACAGTTATAATGTTGTGATGTCATAAGAATGCGCCAAATCAAACTCCTCTCATCTGTCTTCTTCTGTCACTGCAGGTTTCACTGGCCCCAGAGCTGCACCGCCGGGAAGAGCTCCCCCTATAGGCCGGAGCATGTCTGTGGAAAACAACATGGCTGCAGCTCCAAACCTCCCACGGAGCTTCCCTCCTCAGCATCGGAACAACGCGGGGTCCTACCCTCTGATGCAGCAGCAAAGCATGATGGGAGGGCACACAGGCATGGCCAACCAGACCGCCATGGGCTGCCAAGGTAATTAAGGGAAACAAAAAATGTATATTACTTTTATAATTGGGTATTGACCCTTTCACACTTAAGGGTAGTTCAGTAAACTTAATGACACATACTCCTTACTGCAAACAACTGGGGTGTGTTAATTTCAATGTAGTTAGTTGCTCCCTCCAGACAGGTATAAGGGTCTTTCCCTTATACCCTCACCAGTATCCGGCCAGAACTGAAGAAGCCTCTTGGATGAGCAGACAAATGTATTCTCTCTTAAAAACATTGGTCATAATAACATTTCTTTGCTACCTGCCCTTTTAGTTGTGCAAAGTTAACAAAGTTCTTAATAAGGTCTATGCAAAAGTCAATTTACATTACAGTTGAATTATACAGAATAAAACAACAGCTAACAGTGACATAAAACAGTATAACAGTATAGACACATAATTATGGTATTTAGTGATTATTTAATCTAAAACTCATCAATAAAAATGTGTCCAAACCTGTGCGTACTCACTGTTAGGAGTTTGGTTCCCGGTTCAATTTGGTGAATGTCCTTCCTGCTCTTCACCTCCATTTGACAGTATCACATGTGGTGTATTTCACAGATATGATGAGTCCTGGCCCGGTGCAGTCGGGTTGGGGTCCCCAGGGGTCAGCAGGGGGCGCTCCCGGTCACATGATGAGCCAGGGACCTGTAGGAGGGGCCCCAGGTCACATGATGAACCAGGGGATGCACCAGAGTAGAATGACCCCAAACATGACCCCAGCGCTGGCCAATCGCGTTGCACCAAACAGACTCAACATGCAGATGATGGGAAATGGTGAGTGGCTAATTTATCTTTAAAACATTATGTATTTGTTTTGTTTCAAGTAATAGATGTAATATATTCCAGGTGAAAACACCTGGAATATATTTCCCCAATAATAATGGGACAAGACCATAACATGTGTCCTTGTGAGGATGATGAAGTATACCATAATCTGGTCTTAATCTTAACCTTAAATGTTTTTGTCCAATTAGAAATGGAAATGCCGCCCAATCAGACAGCTCCGTGGCCCGAGCGCGGGATGGATCACTATGGCAACCAAAGCAGGTGCTGTCATTTTCTATGGTTTAGATTTTACACTTGAATGAATGAATTAAATTGAATTAAATTGAAACTGTAATTGGTTCAATCTACAGTTCTTGTCTCAGAGGTGAATGCTTGTTGACTTGTCTTGCTTCAGATCTTCATACTCTCATCTCGAGGAGCCCATGCCCTGCTGCACTGACCCGCACGTGGACGAGGGGGCGCTGTTGAGTCAGCTCTGCTCTGTGCTCAAAGACTTCGAAGGGCTGGAGGAGATCGACAAGATGCTGGGGATTCCCTCACTGGCCGGACAGGTGAGACAGCCTGCATGGCTAACTCTGGCACTTTTACATGCTGTACTAACACATGTTGATCAATGTGCACTGTCCCATATTTAATAAATAAACATAAACAGGTGAGGGCTGGACAGATCAGGGTCAGACGGGGGAGACATTTTAGGGAACAGACAGGTGAGGGTCAGAAAGTTGAAACACTTGAGGGGTCAGACAGGTGAGGGTCAAACAGGTGAAACATTTTAGGGAACAGACAGGAAATGTTGGATTTAACAAAAAACAGAGCTGTTCACTTCGAAGCTGTTTATGATTTATTGTTGATTTTAATGTTGATTTTTTTGAAGTTATATCTTTTGCTCATGATAGCGCCCCCCTCTGACGCCTCTCTGGTCTCTGCAGGGTCCCATGTCAGACCAGGACCAGTTCTTAGGTCCTGACTCTGGACTGAAGCCTCCTCAGTATAGCCAACACCTCCAGCCACAGTACGACCCCTCCTACCACCGCCACATGGGGCAGCAGCGAGTTAGCTACCCCCCCATGATGAGGCCGACCCTACACAGACCAGGGGCCCCTCACCAGCCCGGGGGCCCCCAGCCAAATAATCTTAGGCTCCAGCTCCAACACAGACTGCAGGCCCAACTGGTGAGTGCCAATGACAGTAGTTTTCTCAAAATGTGCTAGAGTCTGATGTCATTGAATGTAATTTAAAGGAACTGAATGTAGCCTGTGAGTCCAGAGCCTTAACCTGCAGATACAGACACAAACAGCTGTGTCTCATTCTCAGTTTATGGACAGGCCTCATGTCAAAGAACCTCCAGAATTCACTCACTGAGCTGCAGAGGCTGCACTAGCACTGACTGATAATTGGTCACTGCCTAAACTCCAGCACTTGCAGCCATTCAGATCAGAGAGAAGCCTTTTAGGTTTAAACCAAGTGGATTTCAGCATTGAAACTGGCAACCCAAATGAAAGAGTCATGTGAGGCTCATTCTGCTTTCTGATTGGATAAAGAACCAAAACACCAAATTACATCACAAATGACTTAGCCACAATGTCCAATGTTGAAAGCTATAAAAGCTAAAAGTTATTTGAACATGGTTACCTTGTATCTGGGGATACATGTTTATGGAGTTTAAAATCATAATCTTACATTAAAGGAGACATGTTGTGCAAAATCTGAGTTTTATTTGTTCTTATGTTTTTCCCTTTGTCTTACACAGAGCTGTATTTATCTGACTGATGCATGTTTGACTTATCAGTCTTGGTTTTCAGCTATCCTCCCACTGCTCTGGAGTTAGAGCGATTATTACAGAAATGCTTCTATTATTACTTGATTTTAGTTTAATATCACTAAATATCAGAAAACAGCATTATGTTTTCTTTAATGTCATTTCATGTTTTGTATTGTTTTATTTGCAGTTCCGGTGTAAGTGTTAAGTTGTGTTGATCTACTTAAGCCTCATTCTACCTTTTGATAATGAAATAAAAATCAGTTTTATTTGTCTTTTAAACTTGTTTTTTTTTTTATTCTTTTGCGTAGAACCGTCAGCCAATGGGGAGCCAGATGAGTGCAGTGTCCAACATGAATATGCCAATGAGGTCCAACGTCCCAAACCAGGTCAGAGGAAACTTTGTGCATCGGAGTGACTATTTGCTCACGACAATTCAAAATGAACCTCACTTGAAGCCTCTGCCGTCTCTCCTCCAGGGCAGCCTAAATGCACAGATGCTAGCTCAGAGACAGCGCGAGTTCCTGAGTAACCACCTGCGTCAGAGGCAGCAGCTCCAGAGGGCGCTCATGATGCGAGGGTCGAGCATGCCCAGCGGAGCGATTCCATCTGGGCCCCCAAACCCCCGGCTGGCCCCCGGAGCCCCCCCACAGCCACAGTCCTACCCCTACCCAGGGAACAGCTACGGTACTGGGCTGGCCTCCTCCCCTCCTCCCCTCTCCCCCGTGCCCATGTCCGGCTACAGTGCCTTCTATGGCAGCTCAGGTAGAACTCAAGACTCAACATCATAAAAGCACAAATGAATCAAACTATATTTACAGAATAAGTAGAACTTCTGGTTTTGAACTCTGATGTTTTGTAAGAAAACTCCAAAAGACAAATCTGCAAATGTTCATCTGAAAATTTTTTATTCATGACAAGGTCCATTCTCCACTAAACTGTGCCACTAACCTGCTCCCCGGTAATGCAGTTGTTGTGTCTTTTGGCAAGACACTTTGCCCACTTAACCCCTCAGCAGCAGTAAAGGGGTAGTGCTAGTTGGTAGTAGTTTTAATCACCAGTATTGGCAGTAGCTATGCAGGTCATGTTAGATTAATTGAATTAAGTAAAAAAAATACTAATTTAAATGTTTGTAATTAGCTAATTACAAATCCTGCAGTTCTTTAGGTAATCTCTAAAAGGCTCAGATTAATATGTGCTGCGCCATTGGCTCCTCCAAAAGCACACTGCTGCTCTCTGATTTGGTCGCCAACCAGCGGATGGCCTGTCCCACCAGAGAGTCAAGATGGATTGTTGTGAGTTTGTGAACTTACAAATGTCACGACAATCCATCTTAGGTAGCAAGCTTAGGTAATCTCCTGTCCTCTGTAAAATCCAACCCTCCCTGTGTCAGATGCCCTCCATCTGTGTAAAAGTTGCTAACCCTGTAGCTTACACCTCTACAAACATGTTCTGAAATGCATGGGATTCTTGGATTAGTTTAAAGTTTAGATTTCAGTCTCTCAGTTTTAAATGCACCTGGATGGTTTTAAAATGTGCATGTTGAACTGAATCTAGATTTAAAAAAATAACTCACAATTGTAATACAGCCAATGAGAGATGTGTCCAAATGGCTCAGTAGCAGCTGTAGCATTAGTTAAACTTACACCTATAATATTAGTTTACTTGACTATTGTTTTTTTAGACACTTGTCTCACTCGCCTCTGTGTCGCCCCCTATAGGAATGCCCCAGCAACAGCAGCAGGACTCCTCTGGCTTCAGCCCTCTGCTCTCTCCCAGACAGCAGGCCCAAAGCTCCAACATGATCCAACCAAACCAGGTCCAAAACCCGGCCCAAAACCCGACCCAAAACCAGACCCAGAGTCACACAGGGCCCCCCGGGTACCACCAGCCCAGCGGAGACATGAACGGCTGGGGTCAGAGCAACATCTCCAGCAACAAGTGAGAAAACAGCTGTGTTTTTCTACAAATACTCACACATATGAATAATTTTGTAGTGAATTAATAAGGAATGAATTTATTGACAATGATTTATTGCCATTCTTTGTTTGTTCAAAGATTGAGGCTTAAAGGTCCTATATTACACAAAATGGACCCCGTGAGCTTTAAACCATGTTACATCCTCCAAAACACACCTGGAGTTGTGTTTTGTTTCATTCACACATGTTTGAGTAGCACTTTATTATTAGTCTTGTCTACATCTCAAAACGCTCTGTTCCACCCTGTGATGTCATGAAGTGGTAGTTTTCAAGTTAACAGTTCCTTTTACCTTTTGTTTAGTAGACATTGGCAATTCTAGGTCTGAAATAATCCGAATGATTCTAGTGAAGCTGTGTGGAGTTAAAAAACACAGTGAAGCACTTACTCATGTGGTGATACTCTGTATCACCACATGACATCACAAGGTGGAACAGAGTATTTACTGTTTGAGAGAAGAACTCAGCCTAAATATACAGGTCCATTTAAAATATCTTTGATACCTCTTTTAGAAAAGAATTTTAAAAATTTTAAAATTTCTGTATGAAACTGTCTATTTTTCTATTATCTAAGAACTACAATAAGGAGAGAGCTTGGGGTGGGGATAGGGGGTAGGTGAAAACAGATATTTTTGGAGACCTCAGTCAAGCCTCAAATACAGAACATGGTTAAAATGTAGAAAAGTTGATTCAGTTGTGTAATCCCTGTGATGATCTGGTTGTGTTCAGTCTGTACCAGGGACAATCTGCCTTCCCTCAACCCAACCTCATGTACTCGGAATCGGGTTTGCACATGAGCGGCGTGGGCGACCCGGTGAGGAGCACACTCTTATATTTATGTTTTTATATTTTTACATTTTATGTTTAAATCCCACAGTTCAATGACGTGTTTTTGTGTGTTTGTGTGCGGTCCCAGGTGAGCGACAGCAGTCTGATCCTGGAGCAGTTGGCTGGGATGGACATGCTCCCTCCAGACACAGACCCCTCCTCAGTGAGTCACAATTACACTTGTGTATTTATTTGGTAAAGACTGACAGATATAAGTTTACTCTGCGGATATTTTTGGGTCGATATGTGGGGGCGGTTTTGATTATTTTGCCCAAATTATATCATTTTAATTCACGACAAACTCACCCACAGCTCATTTTCACTACAAACAAGAGAACTGTGCTGTAGGAGATATTTGCTTGTTTTGTTTATTCTAAGATTAGTTTGTTATTTTTGTTTATGTCAAATTAATAAAATTTAGTTTTGCCTATTTGCATATTTGCTGTATATATTTGATCCATCCATCCATTTTCTGCCGCTTATCCGAGGCTGGGTCGCGGGGGCAGCAGTCTAAGCAGGGACTCCCAGACTTCCCTCACCCCAGACACATCCTCCAGCTCCTCCGGTGGGACCCCAAGACGTTCCCAGGCCAGAGAGACATAGTCCCTCCAGCGTGTCCTGGGTCTTCCCCGGGGCCTCCTCCCGGTGGGACATGCCCAGAACACCTCCCTAGGGAGGTGTCCAGGAGGCATCCTGAGCAGATGCCCGAGCCACCTCAGCTGGTTCCTCTCGACGTGTAGGAGCAGCGGCTCTACTCCGAGCTCCTCCCGTGTGACCGAGCTCCTCACCCTATCCCTAAGGGTGCGCCCGGCCACTCTGCGGAGGAAGCCCATTTTAGCCGCTTGTATCCGCGACCTTGTCCTTTCGGTCTTACCCAGAGCTCATGACCATAGGTGAGGGTAGGAACGTAGATTGACCGGTAAATCGAGAGCTTCGCCTTCCGGCTCAGCTCCTTATTCACCACAACGGACCGATACAGCGACCGCATCACTGCATGCGCTGCACCGATCCGCCTGTCAATCTCACGCTCCATCCTTCCCTCACTCGTGAACAAGACCCCGAGATACTTGAACTCCTCCACTTGAACTCAAATATATACTCAAGTTAAAGTATATATTTGATATGTTAATATAAAGATCAGTGCAGGTTGACCAGAGTGCACCTGGGTGGACCTATGGTTTTTCCCAGGAGAGGCAGCAGGAGGCCCTTGTACATGCAGCCTTGTCTGTTTGCCTGAAAACTTAGAATAAACCAATGGAAATGCATCTATGGATGTTGATTTTATTTAAGCTGAACTGTGTTAAGCCCCGTTCCCATGGTGCCTAAAGTGACTATTTGAGTTATGTTTGTTCACGCCTTTGTTGACTAGTTTGGTTGTAATCTTTTGTGAGTGTTTTCTTGTTTTTTTTTGCAGTGTCCTCATAGTGAAATACAAAGTTCAAATACAGTTATATGTGTATTCTACAGGCAGCTGGTCCCCCCAGACAACATATCAGCCTGTGCTGGAGATTTAAGGCTGATCACTGCAAATATCGGCCAACCGATATATCCATCTATCTCTATAGTATAGAAATATGGATAATTTTAATCTTAATATTCATCTAAATGTACTTATGTGTACCAATAACAGTATTTGCTGAGCGCTGGCTGGAGTACACATATGGACAGATCAGGTGCTGCATATCAGGGCAGACAGTTTAAGATCTCACTTTGTCTCAAGGGCAAGTCAGATTTGTATTCTGCAGGCTAACCAGTCCTTATGCAGTCTTGATCTTAACACTTCACACTTGTTTTGTTTTTTGTTTGTATCTACCACCACTCACCATCATCAGTCTAAGTGCCATTTCTTTTCCAACCTGTTATGCCATTTTTGACAGTATATCATTTCTCAATTAGACCGACGTTAGGGGGGACATGTTTTTGGTTTTAGTTAGTTTGGTTAAGATTAGAGCTTTGGGACAGGTTTAAGAAGCAGGTCTCGGCTGGCCTTGTGCAGGGGAAAAAATAAAGCCGCTAAAACACATAGGAACCTCCAGCCAGGTTCTCTGACCAGGAACAGGCTCAGGTCTGGTCCACTGCTCCTGAGGTTTAACCCGGAGACACTGACCCACGTTTCTCTCTGTCTATTGGAAAAGCCTGTATCTGTAGAATGAGGATCTGTCACGAGATGTGTCGTTTTTATCCAAATAATCATAAAGGTGATTCATAAGGACATTTCATGGTTTTAATATAAATCTTGTAAACGTTGCTTTTTTTGTAGAATTTCTGCTGATGCTGAACTTGCTGCAGAAAGTGGAACCGTGAAGCCATCTCTCCCTCAAACACCTGCGCACAAAGAAAAACTGTGGAAGAAACGACTCATCGAGGAGGAAAAAAGGACAGAGATTTTATGCAACAACAACAAAATATTTTTTCATCGAATGTATGAAAACTTTTAAAGGGCCCATATTACTCTGTTTTCTGATCTGTGTTATAATGTTTTCTTATCACAAACAGACCTGGAGTTGTGTTTTGTTTCATTCACACATGTTTAACACACAAACCCTGCATATTTAGACTGAGCTCTTCTCTCAAACTGAAAACACTCTGTTCCACCTTGTGATGTCATGTGGTGATACAGGAAGTGCTTCACTGTGTTTTTAAACTCCACACACCTTCACTAGAATCATTTTGATGATTCCAGTCCTGTAATTGCCAATCTCTACTGAACTAAAGATAAAAAGTTGTTGTTAACTTGAAAACTTTGAGCTTTGAAGATGTAGACAGACTAATAAAGTCAACTCCAGGTCTGTTTTTGAGGAGGTAACAACATTATAACATGGGTCAAAGCTCAATTTTGCGTAACATAGGACCTAAAAACCACAACTGAACTCCTCCAGAACTGCCAAAGAACGGCACGAACCACGAGACCCAAACTGTACTTTTGTAGAAGACAATATGAAAAATATGAGAAATATATACATTTATTTATAGTTTTGAAGAAAATAGATTCTTTGTATGATACATGAAGGCTTTTAATCTATGAAGAGACACATTTTTGATTTTCATATTAATCATTTTGAGCTTTTGCTGTAGATGCTCAGATGATCACACTGTAATTTTGAACTGATTTTTGAAGGAAATATATGTATAATTTTATATTTATTGACACTTTTGACAGATACTTGACCTGAAAAGCACAAAATTACTTCTAATACAGAGAAAATGCAGTTTGACAATCAAACTCCACAAAAACAGATTTTTGTAACGTTTAAAGAGGGGGTATTATGCTAAATTAATTCTTTTTAGCTTTCTGCCATCTTCTAACGTTGTTCTCTCATCAGAAATATGCCTGAAGAGGTTTAAGATGTCATCCATGCATGAGTAATTTAGTGATCTCTTCCAGGCCTTATTCGAACCCTCCTTACGGTTCACTGTAAGATTCTGTACAAGGCTCCGCCCACAGGTCTACATCACTCACACTCCCACACGACTATTCTCCATAAATATACAAAAACATGATACAAAACTGTACACAGCAGCTTCACAAACCTGATGTGATGTGCAGTAGTTTGATTAGTGGGATGCACGATGTGCTATGACAGTGCTCTGAAGGAGGAGTGACTTAGCGCTTAGAGCAAAGTGAGGGGAGACTTATAAAACATGATAATACTAAAAAAAGGCTCTGTGATTATAGTATTTTCAAAACAATAAAAGGTAACATGATAATCTAAATATGTTATGTGTTAGAAGTTAATACCCCACAGAAGTAAAATACCTCCTCTTTAACATTCATTTGGTTTTATGTTTTTACAAGATATTTGTGATTTGCTTCAATTTTGTTTCAACTTTGCCTGACAGTAAGGCAATTTTCATTTTAAAACGTAAAAAAAATCATGCTACTAAATTAAAAAGTAAAAAAAAAACCTCAAGGTACTAAATGAATTATAGTCCGTATTTTCTGGACTGTAATAAAGCATAAAAAACAAGCGAACACGTTTACTCTGGATCTCACTCCAAATCACTAAATCCATTGAATTCTTCATCCTCGGTGTTGCTTCTGAACTTCGTCAACTTGGAAAGTAGATGAAGCACCACTTCCTCTTCTGTCATCAGACTGAGCAGAATACGATTTTCTTTTAGGGGGCAGCGTGCAGTTGCCAGTGTGACAATAACGAAGATGTGAAATGATATATTTTAATAATTTCAGAAATAAGTCGCATCTAAATATAAGTTGCACCCACGGACAAACTATGAAAAAGTGTGACTTATAGTCCGGAAAATACGATACATCAAACTACTAATATTAAATATAGTTAAAAAAAATAGACTTTTTAAAACAAAATAACTCAAATGTAAAACTATTAAGAAATGTATCTTATTCTGAATTCAAGTCATTTTAACATGTGGACATGTTTTTATGGTAAAGATCCTTAATTGTTACACAGAGAGTTCAGTCTTATACTTTTACATTGTTAGGAGCTTTTATCCTAATGCTCCGTTTCTGCCTCACCAGCGAAATCCCAGTGACCAAACTGTTTCACTGTTCAGTACACTTCAGTAATCCACAGCTTTATTCTAATGATGATCTGTGCTACCTAATCTCACATTTTAGCAAAACTGAGATAAAAGAAAGAAGAAGAATTTTAGATATTTGCTGCAGAAAGTAGCATTAGCATTAGCATTAGCATTAGTGTTGTGGTCACCTTAATCTATTTTTACAATCTGTAATTTGGCATTTGGTTTATTTCTAGCCAGATGCCCTCCCTGACCTACCTTACTCCTCCTTTACTCACATAAACTACTCTTTAGACTGCATTTTAAATTTGAAATCACACATTTTTGTTGGAAAATTTCATATTTGATTTTTTAATCCAAGGTGCTTATAGAACCTCCAAAGACGTTTTAGCCGCAGATGTGAATGTGATGTATTTCAGGTACTTTAAAACGACACTGGATTAGCTTTAGCTGTAGATGCTAAACATGTAGCTTAATGCCTTAGAGCCGCCATTTTGTGTCAGTTTCACACTGTTCCATTTCTAAAACCACTCATGGAGAGACACTGCAGGAAAATAGAAACTGTTGGATGCAAATCTAGTATTTTCTCAAAAACAGATGAAAAACATAATACAAAACAAACAAAAACAATACATTTGGCTAGTAATGATTATAATAAAATTCTTACACGCAAAATCATTTAAAAAATAGATAATTTGAAAAGGAGAATCTAGAAAATCTAGTTAAATATTCTAGTTTTACATAAAACTTCAAAAAGAAAGTTTTCCTTGATGTGTCTCCACTTAAATCTTTGGGCTAAATAAAACGTTTAGTCCATTGATGTTGTTTTTTTCGATCTCATTCACCACTTCTGTCCCTTTAACTCTGGACTCAGGGGAACGCCATATTGTATAAAGATATATAGAATCTATGGGGAACACTGTATATATGTCTTTATACAGTCTGTGAGCATTCCCCGTAGACTTTATATGTCTTTAAAGTCTGTGGGGAACACTCATACTTGTAACGATATTTCACTTTTCTGATTTTCCGCCATGTTACATTCCTTCTGTTCTTCAGATCAGTTGCTGTGGTTACGGTAGCCATATTTGATTTTGTGAATGGTTTAATATAAAATGTTTGAATAATGATGTAGTGCTGCGGCTGTACAGAGTCTGAGCGACGCTTCTGCCATAACTGCTGTTAATTTATGATCCACTGTAAATACATATTTTTATGAAAGTATATCCTTTTGTCAGTCGTGTTTTTGTTCGACCAAACACTGGATCTTACACAAAAATAAGGCTAGTGCTCATTTGCAAACGTTCATACTGTGTTCTACTGTTTATTTGGTCCATTTGAATGTCCTATTGGGCACGGCCTTGTTTTGCCTGTCACTTTTAACCCTTCCCTCTTTATTAATGCTTATTAAGATGTCAGGACTTTTGTGAACATGAATTATGATCCTAATAGGCTTCTGGTACTAAGGACTAGTACCACAGAAGAGTACTTTTTAATTTACTTCATTAATATAGTTTATTCTTATGTAAAAAACAAAAAACAAAACACCCTGTTATCAAAATGCACATCAAAACTCTGAATGACAATTATTTTAAAGCTTCAAAATGTAACTTTTAAGACAAAAATAGACTAAAAGCTTTATTTTATTTTGGTTGCATTGCACTGAAAAACATAAACACTTCATCCTTACTGTAAGCGGCTTGTGGACTGATTTGATTATTTATTTACCAGGAAAGTTTACAGCTGTGTGACCTGTGGGTGACCCCAACCAGTGACGTCCACCAGCACCCAAGGGAGACCAGCTATGTTTAAAAAAACCCAGCTCCCCTGGGCAAACTGGAGGTTGCAACAAGGATAGATAAAGTCTCGGGTTCAATTCCCAGACTCTGTTAGGCCTTTCTCTATGGACTTTGCACGTTCTTCCTGTGTCTGAGGGGGTTTCCTCTGGTGTCCCCCATTGACCTAAAACATGCACAATCAGTGGTGGAACATAACGGAGTAAAAGTAATAAAGTACTTAAGTAAACATTTTAGGTATCTGTACGTTACTTAAGTACATTTTAAAGTGTATACTTTTTACTTTTACTTCACTACATTTCAGAGCAGTATCTGTACTTTCTACTCTACTACATTTTTTTCAGTATTTTTCATTCTTGTGTGAGACCTGATGAAAAGGCTGAGGGTTCATAATTTGAGCAAAACAAAAATATACAAATAAAAACGGCTAAAAACGATGAAGTCAATTGTTTCTACTACTTTTTTCTCAAACTCTGCACGAAATAATTTTACTTTTTACATACATTTTTAAAGAAGTGCTTAAATACTTTTACTTAAGTATGCGATACTTTTACTTTTTTTTTTTTTTTTTATATTTATAGGACATACAAGAGATGGATTTAAGGAGGAATGCACTAATATAAATGGTCTGTCTTTTGGAGATATCTTCTAAACCACCAGAGAAAGAGACAGAGCAGTGGCGTGTTCTGTCTGGACTGGCACCAGGGCAGACCGAGTGAACTACGTGCAAACGTGCTGTACTCACGAGACGCACGCTGTCGCTGGAAAGACGCCAAAATTCTTAAGCAAGTCTTAACAAACCCCTTTGTCTTATGTGCAGTTGCATCACTTCCTTATATCTCTTTGTACAATAGCGCGTATCTAGAGTCAAGGCCGTGGTGCGTAAAAACACCTTGGCCAATCCACCTATCGTGCCAAAAGTCAATATCTGGGCTCATTTCAAAACTCTCTCCTCTTTTCACAAAGGCACGGTCCTGGAGCGCCCGGTTTAATGTGAGGAGCGGGTTGGTTAAAAGTGCGCATGAGGGGGCTCTGATTGGTGGAGGAGCTGTCAGAACTGCTGCGTCTGGAGAGCAGAGAGGGGCCAATGGAGACAGAGCGCTCACTCCGGCGGGTTTGGCACACTGCAGCTCATGGATTTGACGTTATCAAAAGTATACGGCAGGCATATTATCCCTTAAAAAACTGCATAAATAATGAATTTATGGAACAATAGTCTCTGTACCAAAGACCATTAAAGGGCCCATATTACTCTGTTTTCTGATCTGTTTTAATGTTGTTTCCTCATCGAAAACAAGAGAAGAAAAACTGGAGTTGTGTTTTGTTCCATTCACACATGTTTAACACACAAACCCTGCAGATTTAGGCTGAGTTCTTCACTCAAACAGAAAACACTTTGTTCCACCTTGTGATGTCATCAAGTGGTGATACAGGAAGTGCTCCACTGTGTTTTTAAGCTCCACACACCTTCACTAGATTCAGTTGGATAATTTCAGCTCTGTAATTGTCGATCTCTACTGAACTAAAGGTAATAGGAGCCGTTAACTTGAAAACTACCTCTTGATGACATCACAAAGTGGAACAGAGCATTTTGAGCTTTGGAGATGTAGACAGACTAATAATAAAGGATTATTCAAATAAATGTGAATGAAACAGAACACAACTCCTGGTCTATTTTTGTTGAGGTAACAGCATTAGGACATGACTTAAATCTCACAGGAGTCCATGTTGTGTCTTATAGGACCATGGGCAGTGAGCAGAGCAGCAGGAGAACAGGCTCAGCAGAGACTCTAGAGTCTTAACAATGTCAACTTTTGATTACATATCTAATTTCTACTAAAAGAGGCAGCGCTGTAAGACACAGACAGCCTGACAGAGACACTTAAGTGTCACTTATAATAGAGAAGTAAAAGACTGAATTTAGACGAAAGATGAGAGTTTTATTCCAAACTCAATCAGTTCATGTTGTGTCCTTGGGCAAGATACTCCACATTTCTCACAGACTGTAAAAGTACAAGAAATGTTTAAAGTATAAAGATTTACTGCAGCAATTTGACAAACACTCAAAGTTTCTATGTAAGTCATGTCTAATATTAAGATCGTAGTAGCAACGCACAACTTAATGGTGGTGGGTTCACACTGCTAATATGGATGAGGAAAGGGATGTTGTTTTGCCTGGATTATTCCACAGTGTGGCATTAAAATAAGTATCTTTCATTTAATTTGAGAGTTTTTTATTGCCAAAAAATATTTTTGTCTCTGCAGAGGGTTAAGTTTGTTATCTCAGTGATTACTGTGGAACATACCAAGCAAAGCTATAGGTCATCTCCATGGAGACACGCAGGTGGCTGATCTCTCCACCAAAAAGTCCCGTAGTTCATCTTCATTATATCATTTTTCAGTTTTTGAATCATATAATCTTGACAGACAGACTGAATTTACAAACGATCACAAAACGTTTTATTACGCAATATCCCACGGGCTTTCAATGAAATGTTTAGTCTGTCCCTAAGTCGTAGTCCCGCCTCCTTGTCCACACACGATCTCCGCAGAGTGGTCCAGCGCGGGGGGCGTGTGCGCTGCTGCAGAGCCCAGTGACAGTGGGCGCTCTTCGGCTTCTTGTGCTCCTCTGGTCCGTCTGCTCCTCTCGGCTCCTCTACCTGCTGTGCACTGCCTCCACCCCGCCTAGGACGCTCCAAACATGGCCAACAATGCCCCCCCGAAGCGCCAGGACACCAGGAAATTTTTCGAGAATTTATCCGGAGAAGGCAAATCCATTGCGGTGCTCACCAGCGGAGGAGATGCCCAAGGTACGTGCCAAATGTGGACTTTTAATGAACACGTTAACAAGATGCGTAAAGTGTGGATAACATACATGTGGTCTGCTGCGGTACAGTGAGCCAAAGGTGCCAAATGTCCCAAACATGTACATTCTGTCCTTTTACGCATGCAATAAATTTATTATTAACATAATTAGACATGTGCCTGCATTTTGGAGCAAGTGACAAGATGTTCCCAAAAAGAGACGCAGCCAACATTACGCGTAAAGCTCACACACAGATCATGATTGATTTGTTTCGCACAGGCCTGTAGATTTCTGCACATTCTATTCTTTTAATCCCAGCTTTTGTTTGTATTGATTAAAATGCGGTTACGCAACAGTCTGTCTCCATTCACCGTCTCGTGTTGTGTCCGGATGCTTTGGCAAGGTCGTAACCTTCATGTACAACTGCCCCAAATAACTCCCAGCGCGCGTGCCTGGTTCTGCTCCATTTGGGGTGTGATAATGAAGCTCGTAACCCGTATCAGAGCGCTTCTATCAACAAGTGATCCAGCGGCGCTCTGAATTATTTAATGCCATTCACTGTACGTTGGTTACGCACGAGATGCCAACGTGGTGTAGGACCCGCGCGCCTGACGCTCTCACGCTCTCACGTCAGGTGTGCGTGGACAGCTGAGTTTGTTTGCTTTGGAGAGAGTCAGCAAACAACGCGGATAATTTAAGATAGGACAGAATCTGACGAGACATTAAAATGTTGCCAGAATCGACCAACAGTGTCTGATCAATAAGGATCCAAACTTTACCAACGCAGTGTAAAATCAGTTCATTACCAGCAGCAGCAGAATTTATGAGGTTTTGGACAGGAATTGCGCGCGTTTACATCATTATAAGGAGTCGTGACTTGACTTTAGCTGAGTGCCTCAATATCTCACTCCAGCTCGTATTTCAAAACAGACTCCTCTAATAGGCGTATCCCGGGACAGTGGAGCATCCATGGACTGACCGTACCGCAGCGCCCTGACGTCACCTCCGTTCAGAGCAGGTCGATTGGCGCAGTATGTGACAGTAGATTGTGATTCTGTCTCACCTTACGGGAAAGAAACAGTACTTCACACACCATAAAACTGCTTTAACTTTACCGGGACGCATCTCACGTTAGCACCAGTGGAACAGACCGATAAGATGTCATGATGTCACCTGAAAACCACCTGAAACCAACCAATTAATAGTCGTATCGGATGCCTGATGGTCCGATGTGTTCCGTTATGAGCCCGTGTCAGTGGTGGAGTAGATGTGATATAGGCCGGATGGCAGTGGGTTGTAGGGTAATGTATTATTACACTGTGAGTCAGCGGCTGTGTCTCCAGAGGGCGTCTTATGGAGGGTTACGTAACCGAATAAAGAGCAGCCAGAGGCGCGCAGTGTTCTCAGGAGGGCCGCTGAAAAGGCCACATGTCACAGTGCTTTGCTCAGATGGGTCAGGGTCAGGAGCAAAGGAGAGAGGTAGAGGAGCAGAGGATGCAGAGAAGAGGGTCAGTTACAGCAGAGTGAGCAGAGGAGGGAGGCAGAGGATGCAGAGGGGAGGGTGAGATGGGATCACGCATATTTAAATCACTAGTTTAGTTTTGTGTGTTCTTTTGGCTCTCACATAGACACTGGCTTCTCCTGGTTTTCCTCTTGGCTCACTCTGCTGTGGCACCAAACAATCACTGTGGAAATAATCAATTAGTCTCATTATTTTGAGTTTGCTGCTCTAAACTGGAACATGGGGTCACAGTGAAAGTGGTGTGAATAATCACTCACTAACCAGAATAGCCAGTTCAGTTTGTAGTCACGACTATTACTACTACTTACTACTACTACTTACCCTCTTCTACTACTGCTACAAGTACTATTACAACTACTACAACCTGTAAATAAATAAAAAAAATTCACCTGCTACACCCATCACCCATTTTCCAACTAGTATTACTGCATCATGAGCATTGCACACTGGCCAACTACTATTACTGCTGCTACTACTGCTGCTGCTGCTGCTACTACTACTACTACTACTACTACTACTACTACTACTACTACTACTACTACTACTACAATTACTACTACTATTATTAGTATTCAATTCAATATATTTTTGTAGAGCCAAGTCACTTTGCAGGGCTTCATAAAACTGTTTTTTTCAAACAACAAACAATGGGTTATAAAATAACTATACTACTACTAATAACTATAAACTACCACCACTACTACCACTACTACTACTACTACTACTACTACTACTACTACTTCGTGTTATCAAACATAATGAATACATTTTGACCATAAAAGAAGTGCTTTCAGAGTTAAAACTCTCATGTTTGCTGTTGTTTATGTACTTGTTTGCTGTTGTTTGTTTACTTGTTTGTTGTTGTTTATTTTCTTGTTTGTTGATGTTTGTTTACTTGTTCATTGTTTGTTTGTTTATTCACTTGTTTGTTGTTGTTTGTTTATTTCTTGTCATTTTCTTGTCTGTTCAGGGATGAATGCAGCGGTTCGGGCGGCGGTCCGAATGGGGCTCTATGTGGGGGCCAAAGTCTACTTCATCCATGAGGTGAGACAGCAGAAGACTCACCACATTTAAAGGTGGACTGTGTAACTTTTCTGGTGGTGGTCTGTTACCTGCTTGCATCCATGGAGATGTCATTGCTTTGCCTGAAATATTCCACAGTATGGGACTTCTATCTTGCATTTCATAAATTATAAGTGTTTAGAGTGCAAAAAATACCTTGACAACATCTGTTCTTACTGTGAGCTGGTCCGCCTCTTCACAGATCTGACCTGTAAGTTGACCTGATGATGTTACCTGCTTGTCTCCATGAAGAGAAATAAGTTAATGCCATTCATGAAACATTCTTAGCAAAGCATTAACATCTCCATGCTGACATGCAGGTGCCGAACCCTCTACCAGAAAAGTTACATACTGAAGCTTTAAAGTCAGTGCATCTGTAATATATGTTTTCTGTTGTTTTAATGGCACATTTTATTTTGATTATTGGTATATTTAATGAGCACAGGAATCATGTGACTCACTTCTCAACAACACAAATCCCATTAGACAGGTTCAGAAATGGTTTATACTAAACTCCAAATCTATTCAACGTAGTTTTCTTTTGCTAATGCCACGTCATGTCTATTTGTGAGTTTTCAGGGTTACCAGGGGATGGTGGACGGAGGGGACAACATCCAAGAGGCATCATGGGAAAGCGTCTCCAGCATGTTACAAGTGGTACGATGGCATTAAAAAAAAAAAACTTTTGGTTTTGGGCACTTGACCCCTTGACTTGGGGAGGACCATAGATGTATGTAGAAGAGGACTCAGTCAAATGAAGCTAATCGAGGCTAGCAGTTATAGTGGCTAATCTGGAGCCAAGAACTGGAATTTCCAACATAGATCATGTCTGCTAATACTCATTTTATATCTTGTATTGTACTTTACATCAAAACTCTGCAGTGTTTGATGCTCTAAAAGTAATTTTGTTATTTTGACAATAATTCTGACAATAAAATCTTGAATCTTTCTACCAAGGTCTAAGCACCAAAGCTTATACAGTCAGAGAATTATAAGTCGGTTTAAAATATGACGCAAAATTGATTATTGTGAGCTTTAAGTCATGTTAGAATGTCTACCCCATCTAAAAGATAGAGTTGTGTTTTGTTTCATTCACACATGTTTGAGTAACCCTTTATTATTAGTCTGTTTACATCTCCAAAGCTCAAAATGCTCTGTTCTACCTTGTGATGTCATGAAGTGGTAGTTTTTCCAAGTTAACCGCTCCTTTTACCTTTAGTTCAGCAGAGATGAGAAATTCCAGGGCTGAAATTATCCAAATAGTTCTAGTGAAGGTCTATAAAGTTTAAAAACACAGTGGAGCACTTCCTGTTTTACCACATGACATCACAAGCTGGAACTGACTGTTATCTGTTTGAGAGAAGAACTCAGCCTAAATCTGCAGGGTTTGTGTGTTAAACATGTGTGAATCAAACAAAACACATCTCCAGGTCTGTTTGTGATGAGGAAACTACATTATAACCCATAATAAATCAGAAAACAGCATAATATGGGCCCTTTATGGTCTTCCTGGATGAAATATAAATATAGTAAAATAATTACATAAGAATGTGCTGTTGTTCCCATGCCTTCCTGCAGGGGGGGACAGTGATCGGCAGTGCACGTTGTAAAGAGTTCCGCACTCACGAGGGACGTCTCCGTGCAGCGTTAAACCTCGTCCAGAGAAACATCACAAACCTGTGCGTGATCGGAGGAGACGGAAGTCTGACAGGAGCCAATCTGTTCAGAGAGGAGTGGAGCGGACTGCTGCAGGAGCTGAGGGAGCAAGGTACTCCTACTACTACTGCTAATACTACTACTGCTACTCCTGCTACTACCACTGTTGTTACTACTACTATTACTACTTCTACTTCTACTACTACTACTACTACTACTACTAAAACTGGTACTACTGCTACTGTTCAGACACTACTACTAGGGTTGGATCAGATGACTAATATAATAGCTCTGACCTTGCAAGTCTCTTAAAAACCAACAGTTTAAATTGTGAGAGGCAGCCAGTGTAGAGCTTTCAGATTCGGGGAAATGTGAGATTTTTTGGATGATCTTTGCCAAGGAGATTACATAAAGCAATAATAGAACAGGACCCAAAACAAAACCCTGAGGAACTCCACACACCAAATCAGCTGAAATAGACATTTTTTTTAAATTTCTGCAACACTGACGCTTCGACCAGATAAGTATGAAGAAGAACTAAACTGAACTGACCCTGACAGTTCAACCACATCCCTCAGGCTTTTTGACAGGATGTGATGGTCCACAGTATCGAAGGCTGAGGTCAGGTCAAACAGCAGCATTATGCATTTTTCATAATGTCACCAAAAACCTAAATACACAGGTAAAGTAAGTGTCTCTGAAAGGCCAAGGTGTCCAGTTACCCTCTCTGACTGGATACATCTTTCACTGCAAGAAGGTCCCGGCCCTGTATGGAGCTAGGATGGCCCCCAGACACCACTTAAGCTATAAAATCTACCGTACTATGTTGGGCATGGCAGGTTCCATCATTTATGACTTTGTCTCTCTTCCTCCCCCTTCTCTCCCCCTCAGGTCAGATAGATCAGTCTGCAGTGGACAGTAACTCGGTGCTTCACATCGTGGGCATGGTGGGCTCCATCGATAATGACTTCTGTGGCACAGACATGACCATCGGCACCGACTCTGCTCTGCACCGCATCATCGAGGTGGTGGACGCCATCATGACTACTGCACAGAGGTACAGATACTACTACTACCACTCCCACTGCTGCTGCTGCCACTACTACTATTACTACTACTGCTATCACTACTGTAATTACTACAGCTACATGCACAGTTACTACTGCTGCTACTACAACTACTAGTATTTCTGCTTAGAGCTGCCGTATGTGCAGTGCAGTGAGTGACATGAACTGCATAAGGTTGAATGTGCCACATTATTAACACCATGCAGCGCAAAAACACTCAGAAACAGTTTCCATAAATAGCAAAAGGTGAAGTTTAAATCTGTCAACACATCTGTTTTGCTGCTCATCCAAGCCGCTTCTTCAGTTCTGGTCAGATTATTGCTGGACACTGACTTATATCTGTCTGAAGGAGGAGCTAACTACACTGAAAGTGTAAACAGCTATTGTCTCCAGTTTCAGCCTTTAACGACCTTATTCAACCTTTAATGGCCCTCGTATTGTTCTCTTTTGTTTCTTTTTGTTTGCTTTGGGTATGAGGATGGAATCATAGATCTGTGAGAGATTATCTCTCAGGCCCCATTCCTGTTTAAGGGAGGATTCTCTTTCCTAACAAAAATAGCTTCTTTAACTCCTCTCTCAAACCATTTCTTTTCTCTGACTAAGATCTGAAATTCACTGTCTTCAAAGGAGTGGTTAATGTCTTTGAGATGGCGATGAACAGCAGACTGGGGTCCAGAGGAGCTCTCACAACAGTTTTGGCACATTCTCTTATGGAGTAGCTGTTTAGTTTCTCCAATGCAACTCTCCCTGCACTCTTCACTGCAGTGAATGGAGTAGACCACATTACCTTGTTTATGGTTTGAGGTTTTGTCCTTTGGATGAACCAGTTTCTGTCTGAAAGTGTTTGTAGGTTTGAAATAGACCAGAATATCATATTACCGCTGTATAAAGAATAGTTACACCTTTCCTTCTAGGTTCAGATTCCCTGTTGTCCCGTTTTTCTAAGAGAGCTAAAAAACAGGGCAACAAGGAATCTGAACCTAAAAGGAACCTTACACAGCAGGTGTGTTTGAAAAACTTCAGAGAAAAGCAAACACTTTAAAAGAGAAACTAGTTCACCCAATTACTGAAACATGTGTGAATCAAACAAAACACAACTCCAGAGAAGTTTTTGATCTGGAAATTACATTCAAACATGAACGCTTCACAAAGTCAGGACGGTTTAAACTCATTAAAGTCTTGTATTTCTAAGTGGTTTAATTGATTTGGAACAGCAGACACGATGTGAGGCAGACCAACACAGCAAACAACATACAAATATTATTACGTTTTATCATTAAGTGTGTCCTCTCTGGTCCACCATCCTCTGAACACATCTACACATGTTTGTAGCACACACAAGGGACTGAACAGGTTCTGCACAAACAGAATGAACATTAAACTAAAGTGTCATCGTTTTAATATTCATTGTGGGTTTGTTTTTGCAGTCACCAGAGGACGTTTGTGCTGGAGGTCATGGGACGTCACTGTGGGTATGTGAATAGAATCTGATCTATACAAATATAATGCCAGGGGTTAATATATATTTATCATATTCAGTACAATAAATATCATCTATAAAGTTTTTGTTGATAATTTTACATATAGATACCTGGCCCTGGTGAGCGCTCTGGCCTGTGGAGCAGACTGGGTCTTCATCCCTGAGATGCCTCCTGAGGACGGCTGGGAGGACAGCATGTGCCAGAAGCTCTCTGAGGTAGAAACAAATAAACAAAAAACAAGCAGTAATAATAACGCTTTTGTATCGCTGGATTTTAGATCAGATCACAACATGCAACAGACATATTTAAACATATTTTATACAGATATTTAAAACACATGCTACATTAATTGGTTGGCTGGTTTGGGTCATTTTTAACTATCAAAAGAAAGCATGCATTATTTATATTTGTTGATGTAATGTTTTGATTTGTAAACCTTCCATTAAACCCATAAACTGTATAATAGAAGTGAACTGAGGGTATCACCCATAGTGTTTTATTTATTTATTTATTTATTTATTTATTTATTTCAGGGACAATGCACATTAATAAACATTTGCATGTAAATATGCCAGAATTAGCCCGAGGGCTATTTTTCATCCATAGTCCCGGGACAGGTGTAAAATGTCAACCTGTAGGAAATAAAATACAATAGAATAAAAACAAGGTTATTATTTACACTCTAAAATCATTCTTACATACAGTTGCATATAACTCCATTCTTATAGTCATAAAACCACATTCAGCCACATACATTCATTTTCAGACACAAACACAACATACCGTTGTCTACATACACACACAAACAGACATACAACAGCTCCAACCAAATGCAGCTCATTAAGGCTAGCAGTTATAGCAGCTAATCTGAAACCAGGGACTATATTTGGAAATCCGACCACAAAACCAAAGAGCCAATCAGGAGTGAGGCTGTTGAAGGTACACGCTCCTTCCTGCCCACACCACTGATTTTGGCAGGGGGCGGGCATTTAGCAACACTAATGCTAGGAGAAACCTTGGGGAAAACAGGCACCAAATTGGTATCTCGATTTAAGGGAAAAAATAATGAAATAAAAACACTTAGTTCAGGTCTGGTTCAGAGCTTGTTCAGACCTGGTTTTGTGCAGAGGAGGTGCTCATATTCTTCTGACTGATATTAGCATTTCTTTGTGCTTAAACTTCTTCTCCTCTGACAGAACCGCGCTGATAAAAAACGTTTGAACATCATCATCGTCGCAGAGGGAGCCATCGACCAACAGAACAAGTCCATTACCGCTGACAACATCAAGAATGTGAGTATGCAGCAAGGAATCATGGGAAATCTGCACAGGAGCATGGGGCAGGGCATCTGAGTTAATACAGGGTCAGGGGAGACGCTGCTGTAGTTTTGGGTTGGAGAAGCAGACAGGAGGTGTGCCGTTGCCCTGCTGTGAGCCCAGTTTAGTCCTGATTTAGACCTGGTTTAGTCCCGTTTTAGTCACAGTTTAGTCCCAGTGTTGACTTTACATTCATATATTATGCAATCTTTTAGTTTGTAAGTCTTTTAAATTGTATTTAGAATATTTAAGTGGAAAAGAAAGACATTAGAGACTAAGTCTAAAGCACAGTAAGTATTTTCATCAGTGGTTGCATTAGTACTGGTAGTAGCAGTAGCAGTTGTAGTTATTGATGTAGTATAGTAGAATTTGTAGTCGTATTTGTAGTAGTAATCCGAGTAGTAGTATTAGTCTTTGCTCTTCTCCAAATGGCTGATTGTGCGACTCTCTGTGTGATATTTCTACATACATTTGATGAGATTTTGTTCTTAAATGTAATAGATAATAATACTTGTGTTCAGCTGGTTGTGAGTTTGTCTGTGTGATATTTTTACATATATTTTCATTGCATATACAGTATATTGTACATATACATATGACAGATATAAATTTTTGTTGTGTTCAGATGGTGGTGACTCGTCTGGGGTTCGACACCAGAGTGACCATCCTGGGACATGTGCAGAGAGGAGGGACTCCATCTGCCTTCGACCGCATCCTGGTCAGAGACACTTTCACTCTTTATTTCTGAAGAGCTTATTTAAACTTCTATTTTAATAAAATTAGGTTAGATTTTCTTAAATTTGAGCTTATCGCAAAACAAATGTAACTATGGTTCTATGAATCCCAACTGACCTTCAAAGGTGGTTCAGTTGTTCCAACCAGGAGCAAGGAAACATTTGCCTGAGATCCAGAATACACACTTATTTGATACTGGTCACTGGTGACTCTCTCCGAGTTCAGATGGGTGTGATTGACAGGTGGATTAGCCAATCAGGGACATGCATGGTCCATCTGTGTCAAAAAAAACAAAGGAAAGAAAAAAAAAACTAAAGAAAGAAGATGGCAGATTTCTGCTGAATCAATAAGTGAAGCACTAAACTATGTGTATATGTTGCAGGCGAGTCGTATGGGCGTGGAGGCCGTCCTGGCTCTGCTGGAGGCCTCCGCAGACACACCCGCCTGTGTGGTGTCTCTCGTGGGGAACCAGGCTGTTAGACTGCCCCTCATGGAGTGTGTGCAGATGGTAAGAGTCTATAGAACCATGAGAACCATGAGAACCATAAATATCATAAAAAACATAGATCAGTGAAGGTGACCTACTCCTGCTTGTGCTCAGACTCAGGAGGTGCAGAAGGCCATGGATGAGAAGAAGTTTGAGGAGGCAGTCCGACTACGGGGAAGGTACATACTCTGATATGCAGTTGTACTAGCATTAGCATTAGCATCACAGTAGAAGGGAAATAGTACTAGTAGCAGAACATTTAATGGCTGCAAACATGACTGGAGTGGTTATCACCGCTGCCCCACATCTGCCCCACAGACACTCGTTTACATGTGTGTGCCTGCGTGTGTGTGCTGTACTTGACATGGGACACAAGAAATCAATGCTCATTTAATTTTGTATTATTTCTATTGAGTTTTATGTATTTATAGTGTAGCCAGTGCAGAGGAGAGGGTCAGAGGAGCTGAGAATGCTTGTATTTATCTCCTTGTGTGTTTTAGGAGCTTTGAGAATAACCTGACAACCTACAGGCTGCTGTCATCCCGTAAAGCCGACTCTGAACTGCCAACTGTAAGTGTATTTTTAAGATTTTGTTTTATTTGTTACTCAAAATTACAATATTTACCATTTTTACCCCATTAAAACATCTGTTAGATTTGTGCAGCTGACTCACAACAACTTTGCTTTCCCAGATGCTCCAAATGGGAGGAGCAGGTGGGATGTTAGCAGATTAGCGGCTAATGCTTGCAGTTAAAGCCCTCTTAAGGCTAGTTTGATGCTTGGTGGATTTCTGCTGCAGTAGAATGTTAGAGCGACCTCTGACCCCTGTAGTGTTGCTGCTGTGGGCGTGTTTGTTTTGTTCACACACACACAGCTGAGTCTGCAGGTGGATGCTCTCCTGAGTCCTCAAAACAGCTTTGGCTCATTACATTAAGTTAAATTGTATTTGTTGTTATGGCAACAGCAAAGTCATTAAATGCATTTATGTGCATATCTCCGTCATGATCAAGTTTTTTTTAAAGGGGAGGTATTATGCTAAATGGACTTTGTTATCTACCATGTTATTATATTGTTCCCTCACCAAAAACAACCCTGAAGAGATTTTATGTCATCCATCCATGTTTGAGTAATCTAGCAATCTCTCTCAGGCCCTTTTCCAACCCTAACACAATAAAGGGTAACACGGTGATTTAAATATGTTATGTGTTAGCAGATAATATCCCACAGAAGCGTCATACCCCCTCTTTAAGTATCCTATGTACACGTAAATGCAGTATCCTTATTACTAACCAAAAGTAATAAGCATGTGCAGACTAAAATAACATAACTGTTCACATGACAATAATCTGATCACTCTAGAAATCAGATAACACTCAGATCTTTGGTGTGCGTGTAAACAGAGCCAGATCCATCTGAGTAAATCAATTTCTCTCTGATTGTTCAGTGCTGTGCAGGTTTTGGCAAAGACAATTATGAAATAATGTGGCAAAAGTAAAATATTAAAGAGGGTATTTTGGAGTTAAAAACAAACAAACAAAAAACACACGCACCAAAAATCAGATTGAATAGTTGTGTTATTTATACTGATCATGTAAATGTACATATGTAAATATAATGCTTTTGTTAAGCACACAGGTGTCTGAATGAGTTTGGTGTGTTTCTGGTCTGTGTCTGTGTCCTGGGATGCTCTTAGATTTTCCCAGCAGCTCCGAATCACTGTCTAATCCCCGTGTCTGGTTTTTGTGACCTTTCGTCTTCAGAAAAAGGTAAAATGGCGGCATGCTGCTCCTGTTTGTTCTGAGGAGATCGAGGACTGTGGACCATCTGCACCTCAACTTTTATTTATATCTGACTTTTGATAAATTATGAGAATTCTGAGAGAAGTATTTTTGTTGTTGCTCTGCATGTTTGGAAATGCATGTCCTGCCTGCTACTGTGGGGAATTATTCAAAGCTACTGCTAATGTAAAGGTGCGCTATGTAACTTTTCTGCTTTCACCTGCCTGTCTACATGGGAATGTTAAAGTTTTGCCTAAATTGTTCTGTAGTATTGCATTAAAGGGATCAGCTTAGGCTATTTTCAGATCTATGTTCTAATGTTGTTTCCTCATCACAAACAGACCTGGAGTTGTGTTTCGTTAAGCTGTTAACTTGAAAACTACCACTTCATGACATCACAAGGTGGGACAGAGCATTTTGAGGTTTGGAGATATAGACAGACTAATAATAAAGTGTCAAACATGTGTGAATGAAACAAAACACAACTCCAGGTATATTACAAGACAATCACATCTCCATGGAGACAAGCAGGTTACGCAGTGCACCTTTAACCTATAACTTAGCCCGGTAACTGTTTCATTCTGGTTCATTTAGCTCGTTTGTGCTGCTCTGTAAACGGTGAAATTTCTTGCACTTTTCTGGCCAGTTGATCAGCTGTGAAACGCTCGGTTGGGAATTTGAAATGCTCCTATTTTGAGTCTGTATTTTGTCGGGTTTTGTGCTTCAAAGAGTTTTTATGGACAATCTCGTGGTTGTTTGAAGATGAACTGTGTAATGCTGTTCGGTGCATGGCTTAAAGGCACAAGGACCAAGCAGAACATTATGACTACCCACATCCTGGGTACTGATACTGGGGGAGGCCTGTTTTAGTCCTGTTTTAGTTCTGGATTAGTTCTGGGTTAGACCTGGTTTAGTGCTGGTTTAGTCCTGGTTTAGCCCTGATTTAGTTCTGGGTTAGACCTGGTTTAGTACTGGTTTAGTCCTGTTTTAGACCTGGTGTAGTTCTGGGTTAGTCTTGGTTTAGTCCTGGTTTGCTTTAGTCTTGGGTTAGGTGGTCATAATATTTTTGCTTGACCCGTGCACATTTGTTTTCTTGATGACAAAGATCTTAAAAGTGTTAGTGTTGAGGAGATATTAGCATAATGATGCCCCAGAGAAAATGCTGTACATCTCCCTCTCTCCTTCTCCCCTCTCCTTCTCTCCTTTACTCCTTCTCTTCTTTGTTACTTTCTGTCTTTCTTTCTTTCTGTCTCTCTTTCTTTCTGTCTTTCATATTATATTTGACTTTTCCAGAATATCTTTAACGTGGCGGGGCTTGTCTCTTGTTTCTTTGTTTGATATGATTTGTTTTTATTTGTTATTTTTTCCAGAGTAACTTTAACGTAGCGGTCCTGAACGTGGGCGCTCCGGCCGCTGGGATGAACGCCGCCGTGCGCTCTGCCGTCAGAGTGGGAATCACAGAAGGACACAAGATGTTTGCAGTGAGCGACGGCTTCGAAGGACTCTACAAGGGACAGGTACGCCACCTGTCACTGCACCTGTCACTGCACCTGTCGCTGCACCTGTCGCTGCACCTGTCGCTGCACCTGTCACTGCACCTGTCACTGCACCTGTCACTGCACCTGTCGCTGCACCTGTCACTGCACCTGTCACTGCACCTGTCGCTGCACCTGTCACTGCACTTGTCGCTGCACTTGTCGGTGCACCTGTCATTGCACCTGTCACTGCACCTGTTGCTGCACTTGTCACTGCACCTGTCATTGCACCTGTCGCTGCACCTGTCACTGCACTTGTCGCTGCACTTGTCGGTGCACCTGTCATTGCACCTGTCGCTGCACCTGTCACTGCACTTGTCGCTGCACCTGTCATTGCACCTGTCGCTGCACCTGTCACTGCACTTGTTGCTGCACTTGTCGGTGCACCTGTCATTGCACCTGTCGCTGCACCTGTCACTGTACTTGCAAGAAACACTACAGCAGAAATACTTTACCCGACTACTACAGAATTCAAGACAGGTGCTTAAAGGGCAGGTGCATCCTAAAGGACAGGTGTAGAATCTTTTCTCATGCTTTTCATGGTGGAAGTGGAATAGCGTTCTGACACCGCAGAAGCATATAGATATCAACTTGGACCTGTTTTTCCTGGGTTAATCCTGGTTTGGTCCTGATTAAATCCTGGTTTAGACCTGGTTTAGCCCCCCACCATCAGCCTCACCCTCCCCTTCTCAAAGCCCTGTCCCCTCCCTGTCCCATCAGAACTCCCTCACGTCTCTGGGACTTTATCGGACACCCTCCAGGGCCCAGACTCACACCTCTTCATCTACACTCATGTTATAAACATAGACTGTACTCACCTTAGCAACTTCTGGTGGTATATATAGGAGTAGACTAAGAGAGTGTGAAGTATCACCCAAAGTGTTTGACTCCAGTCAAATTGAGGCAATTAGCAATTATAGGAACGAATAGCTGGAGCGACCTTGGGTAAAGAAGGCGCTTGATTCGTCTGTTATTAATGTTTATATCTTGATTTAGGTACAAAATAGTAAAATAATCATAATCAACCAGGATCATGTAGAATGGCTTAATACAAATATTTAAGACCAAAATGTTGAGCCTGACAGCAGCAGTTACAGAGAGAGGGGTGGTGCTTTATCAATAGAAAGTGAACTGGAGCCGATGAAGCTGGATGGTGCCCTCTCTTCCTCTTTAAATGCATCAGCTGGCAGTTTAGCTATGTCCATTTATATATACAGTCTATGGATATAACAGGATAGGACCTGTGTCAGACTGGTTTTGATCTGTATTCAGAACTAATATAAAATCACACAGTAATATGAAAGAAAGTACTGAAAGTACTGAAAGATATTTACATTCTGTTGTGGTATCATGATGACAGTGAGTGTCGTGTAAAGAGCACATCTCAATCTGAGAGGTGTTTCTAAGAGCACACAGCTGCAGGTTTATTCTCAGCAGGACACAGCCCTAAAACCAGAAACAATGGTTCTGGAAATAACGCACAGACAGAGAGACACTGGGGCAGAGGAGACAAGGGGACAGAGAGACACAGGGACAGAGACACAGGGAGGGAGGAGATAAGGGGACAGAGGAGATAATGGGACAGAGAGACAGAGGAGATAATGGGACAGAGAGACACCGGGACAGAGGATGTCTGCACTGCACAGGCTGGACAGGTTTGTCCCCCTTTGTGCAGGAGGTGTGGTTGCCGTGGAAAATGCTGAGGCCCTCAGTCGCCGCTCTGTCCTCCTATCCACCCACAGGTGGCGGGTGAATAGAATGCCACTCTGGCTAAATCCCGACCTCCTGTCCAGCCCCTCAGGGAACAGGACAAGGTTACAGCGGGGTGTGGATAGACAATAGAACATAGCTTCTCTTTTCTGGTTAGGGTCCAGCCACCTGCGTTTCCATGAAGGTGTTATTGCTTTGCTTGAAATGTTCCACCGCATGGCATTAAACATTTCTATTTTACATTTATTAAATAATAAGTGTATTTTTTATTGCAAAAAACATGGATTCCTACTGCTCTCCACAGGTCTGACCGGTAATTTGACCTGGTGGAGTTGTCCGCTTGTCTCCATGGAGATGCATACATTTAATACCATAGTGAAGAACATTCTAGTCAAAGCCACCACATCTGTCCTGCCCTGAACTGAAGTCGGTCTTTTGTGTTTTTCAGATTAAAGAGATCACCTGGGGCGACGTGGGGGGGTGGACCGGTCAGGGAGGCTCTCTGCTGGGGACCAAGAGGTGAGAGCTCTGACCTGTTTATCACAAACTTCAAATTTCAGTGATTCATTTTTTTTGGCATTTTGTTCGACCCTGATATAAATGTAACAATCTTTTGTGTTAAACCTGCAGGACTCTCCCAGGGAAGCATCTGGCTCAAATCGCACACCAGATGAAGCTTCACAACATCAATGCGCTGCTCGTCATTGGAGGATTTGAGGTACAGAAATAGGTGTCATCCCCCAGTCATCCACTAGAAGCACTCTGTAGTCACAAAGGTTTGGGTTTGGAGACATTTCCCCACATCTCAGGGCGTTAGTCTGAACCATAGACGGTATAAATAAATGGACATCGCTAATGTGCTATGGCACCAGGTGAAGGGAGGGGGAGGAGCCAGGTGACTGGACGGGGGTGGCGGTCAGAGGACAGGAGGCGGCCAGGTGACATGCGGGGGGAGGGGGGCCAGGTAACGGGAGATGGCCAGGTGATGGGAAGGGGGAAGGCGCCAGGTGAAGGGAGGGGGAGGAGCCAGGTAACAGGAGGGGGGAGGGGGCTAGAGGATGGGAGTCTATCATGTGCTGGTGAAAAAAAAAAGAAAGATGGTAGCTTTAGACATCTACTTCCTCTGTTTTGCAGTTTTAAAATCGGGTAACGCAGCTTTGACCCAAATCTAACTCCACAATATTGGTCATAATTCATATTTATGCTAAAGGACACAAATTGCGTAAATTCAGATAATCTCATCCAGGAGGTGAAATGTCCTCAACTCCAAACCTGGTCCAATAGGTTACATTTTAAAACTTACTGTTGCTACTGTTACTATGGAAACAAACTCATCCATTACCATCATTATCACTCATCTCAGCTCTGACAGTTGTCTTTTGTCTTTAAAATCAGTGTCGATGTTTAACTCTTTTATTTCACATTATACACATCATTCATAATTTGTCTTTCTGTTAAACGGCTGTTGTGTTTAGTTCTGTTACATTTACCCTTGGTTCTCTCCCATTGGCTAAGCCCATGCTGACCCCTGACCCCTCCCACTCTGACCCCTCCCACATGGGACCCACCCATACCTACTAGTCCATCTGAAACGGGGGAGGGTTTCCTATAATGCATCCCTCTGACCTCCTCGGACACCCCCTCCACAGCCAAATGTGCTCTATCTCTGTCTCTCCTCTCTTCCTCTCCTCTTCTGTCTCTCTCTCTCTTTATCATTCTATCTGTTCCTGTCTCTCTTCTTCCTGTCACTCTCCTCTTTCCTTCCCCCTCTCTCTCTGTCTTTATCATTCTCTCTATCTGCCCCTGTCTCTCTCTCTCCCTGTCTCTCCCCTCTTTCCTTCCCTCTCTCTCTCTCTCATTCTCTCTATCTGTCCCTGTCTCTCTTCTTCCTGTCTCTCCCCTCTTTCCTTCCCTCTCTCTTTCTCCCTCTATTATTCTTTCTGTTTCTCCCAGTCTCTCTCCCTGTCTCTCCCCTCTCTTTCCTTCCCTCTCTCTCTATTGTTCTCTCTGTCTGTCCCCGTCTCTCCCCTCTCTTTCCTTCCCTCTCTCTCTATTGTTCTCTCTGTCTGTCCCCGTCTCTCCCCTCTCTTTCCTTCCCTCTCTCTCTATTGTTCTCTCTGTCTGTCCCCGTCTCTCCCCTCTCTTTCCTTCCCTCTCTCTCTATTGTTCTCTCTGTCTGTCCCCGTCTCTCCCCTCTCTTTCCTTCCCTCTCTCTATTGTTCTCTCTGTCTGTCCCCGTCTCTCCCCTCTTTCCTTCCCCCTCTGTCTGTCTTTCTCTCTCTTTCCCTCCTCCTATCTGTCTTTCTCTGTCTGTCCCTCTCCCCCACCTGTCTGTCTCTCCTTCTCTCTCCCTCTCTCTGTCCCTCTTTCTGTCCTTTATCCCTTTTTCTCTCTCTTTATCTCTTTTCCCTCCTCCTATGTCTTTCCTCTTCATCTCTATCATCTTTCTCTCCTCTCTCTCTTTCTGTCCATCTCTCTGTCCTTTATTCCTCTTTCTCTCTGTGTCTGTCCCCTCCTCCTACCTCTCTCTCTCTCCCTCTTCCTGTCCTTTAAATCCTCCCCCTCTCTCTGTGTTTACTGTAAACATTGGGTCTGATCAGCAGAGGAAGTGAAGCAGCAGGTGTAGTGTTGTTAGGCTTGTTCCATCAGCTGTCCTCCATCTCAAGGACACACATTTAAAGGTGCACTACGTCACTTTTTCTGTTTGAAGATCTTTGCTGCGTTGTCTAGAATGTTCCACAGTATGGCATTAAACCTATCTACCTTGCATTTATTCAGTTAAACATATATATTATCACGAAAACACATTCTTTAAGCGTGGTCACTTCTCCACAGATTTGACCTGCAACTCGAACAGATAAGTTTAATGCCATGCTGTGTAACATCTTCATAGAGACAAGAAGCGCCAGAAAAGTTACGTAGTGAACCTTTAAACAATGACAGGGCAACAGACTGGAGGAGCTAATCTGAAAGTGCCAAATGTGAACATGAGCCTGAGACCCTGCTCTGTCCTTCCTCTGAATGGAGCACTTCATCTTTAAAGCTTCACTATGTCACTTTTCTAGCGGAGGGTGGACGGTCCTTCACCTGCTTTACCTGGAATGTCCCAAACTTTGGTATCAGTATTTATGAAAGATCCACCAATCCCTTTTCTGTTCCAGTACTGATACAGATACTTTGTCTTTAAGTATCTGTTGTACCTGATATTGCGTTGAAAAAAACAAGTTTTATAATAGCAGTAGTAGTAGTAGTAGTAGTAGAAGTAATAGTAGTTAATTGTCTTTTTACAGCAATTTATCAACCAAAATGAGATATCAGCTGCATCTCTAGTGTCTACCTTTCATTGATTCAACCCCAGACATTTTTATTCACAAAAATACTTAGTTTGGTGGAGTCTTTTTGGAGGTTGCTAAGTTTCGTACCATTTTGTGGAACATTCCAGGCAAAACAACATTTCCCTTGAGAATAAATGTTTTCAGAGCCACCACCTAAAAAGTTACACAGTGCTTCTTTAATAAACACATTGAAGCCTCTCTAGACATTCCTCTGTCCTCCATGTCACCTCCTCCCACCCCTATCCCCCTTTTCCATAATATCTCTCTCCATTTAAGACCCCATGATAAACTCCATTATAAAGCCTCATTCTAAACCCCCATGTCACACCCCATGTTAAACCTGCTCTAAACTTCCCTTTAAACCCGTCGCTATGGCACCCAGGCCTACGTCGGCCTATCAGAGCTGGCCGCCGCTCGGGACGCACACGAGGAGCTTTGCGTTCCCATGGTGATGGTCCCGGCAACCGTATCCAACAACATTCCAGGGTCCGACCTGAGCATCGGCTCCGACACCGCCCTCAACGCTATTACACATGTGAGTGACAGGGGCAACGGCCAATCAGAGCGCTGCGCGGGAGTGAACGACCAATCAGAGCTGAGCCTTGCTGACCACGCCCCCTCCACAACAAGCAGAATGTAAATAGGGCTAATGTTATAACCACAAGGACAACACAAACTTAAAAATGCATATTCTGAAGTATTCTCATGAACAAATGTCAAAAATTATCAAAAATTTCACCAAAAATGCTATTTTCTTTTTTTTATCTCTATATATATTTAATTTAATAAGCCCATTGGTATCAGTATTGGACTGATATCAGAATACATGTCATTGTATTACTTTGATACTTGGAGTGAAACAAAAATCCCTGGTATCTCCCATCACCAAGTAGAAGTAGAGTTCCTGTCACATGTTTATATGGAATCACGAAGGGCCCCTCTGCTGTGGTGTGGGCCCTGATAACAGAACACTGCACTTAGCCTCCATGGGGAATATATCTGGATACTAATAAGTTTCGTGTTGAAAATTACTCTTAGGTTTGAGTAAATTCAAATGTGCTGACTGAAGTTGGACTGCAATTAATCAATATAACATTTACAAGTACAACCAACACATACTTTAGTACAGTGATGGAACGTAACAAAGTAAAAGTATTAGTATAGGTATCTGTACTTTACTTAAGTAAATTTTACAGTGGATACGTTTTACTTTTTCTTCACTACATTTGAGAGCAGTATCTGTACTTTCTACTCCACTACATTTTTGAACAGGACTGAAAAGTAAAAGTATTTTTTATTATAGTTTGGGACCTGTTGAAAAGCCTGAAGGTTTATTTTGAACACATTCATAATTTGAACAAACAAAAATATACAAATAAAAACAGACAGACAGAAAAAAACAAAACAACAACGATTGATTAAGAACAAAATTCAGCTCAAATATTTATCAAAGTCACTACATTTGAAGCTTTATAAGAAAATTTAACTCTTTATGTACATTTTTAAACAAGTACTTTAATACTTTTACTTAAGTAGATTGTTAACGTGATATTTTTACTGGAATATATTTTTGCTCCAGTATCTGTACTTTTACTTAAGTAACAAACTTGAGTACTTCTTCCATCACTACTTTGCTACTTGTTGTCAGTATTGAAAAGTTACTCATTCTTAATACTCATCATTTTAAACCCTGTACTTGTTACTGAGTACATTTTTAGCCAGATGTTTGTATTTTTACTCCAGTACAAAGTTTTCTTTACTGCTTGTTGTTGAGGTTGTTTTGGTGTTTGGTTTGGTTGGTTCAGTGGTTGGTTTTGGTGTTGTCAGGTAAGTAGCAGCATGCTGTGTTTTTCACAACTCCGCTCGCCCTGTGGTCTGCCCTGTGAAGTGGCTGTGTTTCTGAGGATCTGGCACCAATCACACCACACGTCAACACGAGGCCGAATCATATCAGCCAATGGAAAAACAGCAGCCCCGCCCCGTCCCGTCATGACCACGCCCCTGTCTCCTCTATGCCCCGCCCACAAACCCTCCCGGCCAATGGGAAGCCTGAAGAGAGCCAGCCCCTGTCAGCTGATAACACCTGCTGAGGCTTCTATGTGCACAGCTTAAAGGGGATTTTGGCTCTGTTTACAACACAGCACCACCAACAGGACAAGAGCAGCAACAATGCTAGAACAGGTCATTAATTAGACAGTTGGAAGCAGACTTGAGCATTTGACTATTTTTTGAGGGGTCAACAAATTGATACAGCTCTAAGCTGTTTTATGCTCACAACATTGAATTCTAAATATTACATATACTCATTTTTTCCATGTAGGTCCTAAATGAGCAAAATAGTTAGTTGTTGTTACCTTTGCCATCATAACAAAACTCTGCCCTCTGAAAGTTGTGCATTTAAAAAGCGCTGGAGGCTAATCAGGTATGTGCTAAGTAATGACCACAAGACCTATAATTTTATTTACAAATTAGATACCATATAGCTTGTTTGTGTCCGTCATGCCTTTCAGTTCTTAAAAAGCGTAACATTTTTGGAAAAAATGAGAAAAATTAATAGGGAATTTACTTTGGCAAACACAGCGGGCTTCAGATAGTGCGGAACGGAACAGCTGAGCTCAAGTCTAGTGATCTATTCTATTCTATAAATGAATAAAAACTGGGTGAGTCCAGCCGATGTCCCACTGCACATGAAGCAGTGAAGCTTATTACAGCCCATCTCAGAGTCTAGCGCCCCCTCCTGTCTCTGACCTGACCTGTTGTACATGTACTAGGCAGTGTAGCACCCCCTGGTGTCTCTACAGGTGCTCTCCTCTGAGTACAGTGCCCCCTGGAGTCTCTACAGGCACTCGTCTCTGAGTGTAGTGCCCCCTGGTGTCTGTACACGCACTCGTCTCTGAGTGTAGGGGCCCCGGTGTCTGTGCAGGCGCTCTCCTCTCAGTGCAGCGTCCCCTGGTGTCTCTACAGGTGCTCCTCTCTGAGTGCAGTGCCCCTCAGTGTCTATGCAGGTGCTTTTCTCCAAGTGTAGCACCCCCCTGTGTCTGTGCGGGCGCTCGTCTCTGAATATAGCGCCCCCTGGTGTCTGTACGGGCACTCCCCACTGAGTACAGCACCCCCCGGTGTCTGTACGGGCGCTCCTCTCTGAGTGTAGCGCCCCCCGGTGTCTGTACGGGCGCTCTCCACTGAGTACAGCACCCCCCGGTGTCTGTGCAGGCGCTCCTCTCTGAGTGTAGCGCCCCCGGTGTCTGTGCAGGCGCTCCTCTCTGAGTGTAGCGCCACCCGGTGTCTGTGCAGGCGCTCCTCTCTGAGTGTAGCGCCCCCCGGTGCCTGTGCAGGCGCTCCTCTCTGAGTGTAGCGCCCCCCGGTGTCTGTGCAGGCGCTCCTCTCTGAGTGTAGCGCCCCCCGGTGTCTGTGCAGGCCTTTGAGTCGCTGCTGCAGTTGTATGCGGCTCGCTCTCAGTACCAGGAGCTGTGTATTCCCATGTGCATGTTACCCTTCACCATCAGCAGTAACATCCCCGGGACAGATCTGTGCTTGGGCGCGGACACTGCCCTCAACGCCATCGTCCAGGTAAGACCCCAGAGTGGAGAGAGAGATGAAACTAAAATATAAATCAGAGACAAAATTAAAACATGTACACGACCAGTCAAAAGTTTGGCCACACCATGTTCTGTCTGTTTGTTCACTACTGTATTTGAAGCAAGATATATGGAATTATAGCAAAGAGAAAATATATTAATAGTTATTTCAGATTTTTATGTTTACTACATCCCATATGCGTCATTTGTAGTTTTGATGCCTTCAGTGAGAAATAAAGAAAAAGCATTAAAGAGGGGGTATTTTACTTCTATGGGATATTAACTGCTAACACATAACATGTTTAGATCACCATGTTTCATTTTATTGTTTTGAAAATGCTGTAGTCACCAAAAACGGTGTATTAACATGCTTTATAAATTTCACTCTGAGTTCCTCCTTCCTTTGCTCTCTGTGTTAAGTCACTCCCCCTTCAGAGCACTATCAAACACAATCAGCATGTATCCCGGGAATGAAACTACTGCACGTCCCATTAGGTTTGTGAAGTTTTGTATCATGTTTTTGTATATTTATGGAGAAATGTCATGTGGGAGCTCCACAAAGCTGATTTTTCAGAATACCCCCTGTTTAAATGAAAAGTGTGAACAAACCTTTGACTGGTAGTGTAGACCAAAATGATCTAGTCCTGCACCTATAGTCACAATCAAATCATCATCACAATAGTTTTCATGTCAGGTGAAAGTTCTAGCCTCACGGGTGGAGTTCTGCTCACCTTCCAGGTCTGTATGAATCTGAAACACAGCTACATGTGTGGTGCCAGTCCTTGGACCTGTGCATGGCTTTATGGAGTTACTGTGATGTAATTTATACTGGTGACTCGTGATATTGTGTTTAATACGAAAAACTAGAAGTAAAATTAAAATTGAAATCATTAAAATGCTAAAGTGAACCACGGCCGGTTTGATGTTCTAAAAGTATAAAAAACATTAGCTGTTTTGATACTTTACAGTGACATCACACTGGGGGTATTTTACATGTATCTCTATGGAGGAATGTTCATCAGTTACCATGGTGACACAATACACACATTAGCAAACACAATCAAAAACATTTTAAGATTGTCTGAAAACTCTGACCAACTGAAAAACTATTGGCTAATGCTAGCTAGCTTGTGACTGTGATGTTATGTCTGACAAACTTGTTTAACAGTAAAAATCCACTCGCCTGTTGCAGTTCCATCTAAACTAAACCTTTGTGCTCAGAGTGCATTAAATTTATAGGATCATATTACAGTCTTACAGAGCTTCAGACAGAGCAGTACCTACAGTTAGCACCACACCCCCAGGGAATGTTGATTACATCAGCTGCAAAGTATTAACTAGTCACACCTGATTTGACATTAAACCTACTTCATTAAGCACAATATCATGCTCCGTGTAAAATAGCTATGGTTTTTATTATAGGGTTTGCAGTGCTGTGTCTGTTCTGTGTACGTGCAGTTAGAGATCAACTTTATGCATATATAAGTTATTGTATTACCAGGGATCTCATAAAGCTTTAACATGTAATATTTTGCTGAGCTTGAAGCATGAACAGCTGCATGGTCTGTGGTTTGGGGCATGTTTGATTGATTATTTTAATGTCCTATATGACAACAAAATTGATTCTTCTGAGTGATTAAAAACACACAAAGCCTAAATATTTCTAGGAGTACTGAACATAGAAACTCTCTGCTCCACCTTGTGATGTCATGTGGTAATACAGGAAGTGCTCCACTGTGTTTTTAAACTCCACACACCGTCATTAGAATCATTTGGATAATTTTAGCCCTGGAATTGCCAATCTCTACTGAAGTAAAGGTAAATGGTAGCTATTAACTACCACTTCATGACATCACATGGTGGAACAGAGCATTTTGAGGTTTGGACACGTGGATAGACTCATAATAAAGGGTTTTTAATGAAGTAACAGCATTACCATGGGTTAAATCCCACAAGAGTCAATTTTGCGTAATATAGGACCTTTAAAATGACCCATGTATATTCTTCTGACCTGCTTTTTGCCTGTGACCTGACCTTTGACCTACTCAGACATGTGATCGGATCAAGCAGTCGGCAAGTGGGACCAAACGCAGAGTCTTCATCATCGAGACCATGGGCGGGTACTGCGGTTACCTGGCAACCGTGGGCGGTCTGGCGGCGGGCGCGGACTCAGTCTACATCTACGAGGAGCCGTTTGACATCCGCGACCTGCAGGTGGCGCACTTCACATAGGGATGAACCATAAATCTAATTTAATCCAAGTTTATTTATATAGCACATTTTATACTGCAGTTGTCTTAGCAGGCCGTTACAGTAGTCTAACCTATTGGAGGCTTGCTTTCCTGGATCACTACTTTACTTGTACTTAAGTGATGTTAGATTGAAGTAATGGCACTCTTACTTTACAATTTTTCTTTTTTTTTTTTACCACATTTCCCACCTCAAAAACAAGCTTGTACAGGCCAAAATCTGACTACTGCAGTGTGTGCAACAGCTCCCTCTGATGGTGATACAGAGACACTGAGATAAGAAATGGAGAGAGAGAGAGTGTTTGTACATCTCGTCTCACCTCTCCTCTTCGTCTTTGTGCTTTTGTTTATTCAGGCAAACGTAGAGCATCTGACGGAGAAGATGAAGACGAGTATACAGCGAGGGATCGTGCTGCGGTGAGAAGCGGGCTCATATTTAAACATAACAGGACTTTAAACAGATGTCTGCTTTGAATAAGGACAATCTATGTATTTGAATGTATTTGTTGGTAGTTCATGATTAGCCAGCGTTTGAAGCAGCACGTTACTATCTGGGTCTCTGCCGGTGGTTGGATGTAGTATTATAAATAGGACAGAGTGGACAGTGACTTTGCAGTGAGTCACCTTATTTTAGACGCATTAAACAAGGACTTTATTGCGTCTCTATGGAAACTACAAACCTACAAGAGTGAATGCAACTTTTATGTATGATTATGATTTTGATATATTTAAAAGTATATTGTTAATTATGGTAATAGGAGTATCAGCTACCTTTAATTAGGCAATGATTTTCTAATGTGTCTGTGTGGTTACCTAGAGGAGGATACATTCAATTAAAGGTTCACTGTGTAACTTTTGTTGTGTAATAATCTGATATTGTGTGTTTAGTTCAGAGCTGACAGCTTTCGTTTAAGTGTTGTTGTTAATGTAACTGCTTTTGTATGTGACACTTGGTTGCTATAACGACATGTTGATGTAAAGGTTGTATTCGTCGGTTACTGGCACAGACTGTAAATATAAACGGACATAGCTGACATGCTAGCGCATACCAAACAGGAAGTGCGCATTGGCATGCTTCCGGCTCCATTGTCATCCCTCTCTCTGTAACTGCACCAATGAGCCTCATTATTTTGGTGTTAAAATGTTTGTCTTAACCCGCTCTGCATGATCTTGATATTTTTATTTCTCTATTGTGTCTGTAAATCAAGATCTATGAACATTAATAACAGGCAAATCAGGGGCCTTCTTTCCCTGAGGCCGCTCCCGCTATCGTTAGCAACAGGTTAAACTGATGTTGTTGCTAAGCGCCCACTCCCTGCTAAAACAGTGGTACAGGCGGGAAGGGGTGTTGCCTTCAACAGCCTGGCTCCGGATTGGTTGTTTGGTTGCAATGACACTTGCAGTTGGCTCCATAGAACCGCGAGCCTCAATGAGCTTCATTTGTCTGGAGCTGAACACTGTGGGTGACATCACACTCACTTAGTTCACTTCTTTATACAGTCTATGGTTACTAGTGTGTTTTGGAGACTGGCTCTAGTGGGTTGAAACTGCTGTTGTTTTGCTCTTATTTTGGTGTGGGTTATGACTTACAGTAGCACTTCAGAAAATAAACAATTTGTCATATCCCACTTCTGACACCAATGTGTTCTGATGAAAGGGCTGATGAAGTACGTCTAATTTCTTGTGGTTTGGTCTGAACACAAGGGCTACCGTACTGGTCATATTAACCTTATGGCTTAAAGTCCTTTCAACTGACAACAATCACGCCTTTGGGTTTGAATAATGGCAAAACTTTCTGAAGCTAATGTGTCAACATCATTTGACTTTTGTTTATTTACACTGACAGAGAAAACAGTGTTTCATGTGGATAGGTCCAGTACAGAGATATTCACATCTGCAGTCAGACAGTTACATAGCAAACTCCACTTCTGACCTGTCTCCGGCTCAGGATAAACTAGAGCACATATGTCAAACTCAAGGCCCGGGGGCCAAATGTGGTAAATTAAACGGGGTAAATTAAAAAGTAACATGGTATTAAAATGTCATTTTGTCAGGAGATACGCAGTTACACATCTATATTTTTTACATCTAGGTAAATGCATATGTAATATTTGTAATTTGAATAAGTAATAAATAGAGAAACAGTTAATTAACAATTTAAAAAAGTAGTACATCTGGCCCTTTGAGGGCAGCCATTTTGTTAATGTGGCCCTTGGTGAAAATGTGTTTGACACCCCTGAACTAGAGGGACTCTACAATGTGCTCATGTCACTGTTATGTTTGTGTATTTTTAGGAATGAAAACTGTAACGAGAACTTCACCACAGACTTCATGTACCAGCTGTACAGCGAGGAAGGCAAGGGCGTGTTTGACTGCCGCAAGAACATTCTGGGCCACATGCAGCAGGTACTACACTACTACTACTACTACTACTACTGCTGCTAATACTGCTACTACTACTGTTTGCCATTGCCACATTGCCATACCACCTTGAATGTGGTGCGTGTGACAGTAGCACCTCCAACCAACACCATTCACTCAAAGCACATCCAAGTGCCTTGCTCTAGGGCCCAACATTCTGCAGCTGTTGAGGTTAAGGTACACTTTGGGAAATTTGTCCATACATTTTTTCCATACACTTTTCAAAAAATTCAAATATTTGGCAAATATAAGACACTGTGGAGGCCAACCAGTTACATGCTAACTAATGTCCATAACACGACGGTTTTAAGTCCAGAGTGTTTAAAACAAGACTATTTGAAATATTTTAATAACATCGCCATTTATAAAGTTTCACAAACAGATTTTTAAAAACTGTTAGGTCTTGTGGTCATTAGTTACCATGTATCTGATGAATCCACCGTGCTGCTGGGTCCTCTCCTCACCATCTCCAGATCTGGAGCTAGAACATGGTTTGGGTTTATGAGGGAAACCGGAATCTTCTTGCTGTGAAGCGTGAGTGAGCCCTCCGCTCTTAAGGCGACACAGCGGTGTGTTTGAGCTGATGAACAATTTGACCCAGTTTTATTTCCGCTGATAAAAGGAGTTTCTTTGTTTTTAGATTGTGCAAACGTGACTTATTTTGAAAAACTCTGTAGCAGCTGGAGGCTCCAACAGTGGAGTTTAGACGAGGACTTTTAAAGGTCATGTTTCTGTAGTAAGGTGTTCAAACTGCTCAGACACATTCACATAAAAACCAGCAGAGGGCGCTTATGTTATAATTTGCACATTTTAAATATTGATCTAAAATGACTTAATAAAAGAAACAAATCCACTGACTTCTGTGTTAGAAAACTGCGACTGGGAGCTGATGTCGCCGTAAATATCATCACAACAAAGCCCCACATGTTGTCGACGCCCCCTGTGGATAGCTGCACATCACATTAGCGCACTGGTTCTTAACCTGGGTTCGATCGAACCCTAGGGGTTTGGTGAGTCAGTCGGAGGAGCTGGAGGACGTGTCCGGGGTGAGGGAAGTCTGGGAGTCCCTGCTTAGACTGCTGCCCCCGCGACCCGGCCCCGGATAAGCGGAAGAAAATGGATGGATGGATGGATGGGTGTGTGTTAAAATGTTAAAAATGATAAATAGCATAAATACAATAAGTTCATTATTGAAGTACATCAGGTTAAAAATTAAAATAATTTCAGTGTGGTAGTATTAAAAAGGTCACGTCTTTGTAAAAAGGTATGTATGTAATTTGTTGTGAGTTCATGCATTGTATTGGTTTTATTCTTTGAACACAGTGATGTTAATGCACGATTCATTTTGTGCACCAGTAAAACAAACATATGTCTTGAATTTGAAAAAAAAAAAAATGTATTTTTCAATAATCAAGGGTTCGGTGAATGTGCATATGAAACTGGTGGGGTTCAGTACCTCCAACAAGGTTAAGAACCACTGCATTAGCGAGTTGCAGATTTGTTTTCCTTTTAATATGACATTTTGAATACAGGAGAGTACAAACGTCTCACGTTGCCAAAATTGGTCTGATCAGGATGAAACTCACACGTCTAAAAACCTGTATCTGTGTGAATTTTCATAGCATTGTAACAACCACAGACAGAGTTATCACGATGAATGTATCTTCACACGTTTCTCTTAACAAGGCACATGTGAAAGGCTCTGAAGAGTCGATTTTACAGAATAGGTCCACTTTAAAACACAAAGGAGCACTTGTGGTGCTCATGCTGTTTGTGTCCACAGGGGGGCGCGCCGTCTCCGTTTGACAGAAACTTTAGCACCAAAATCGCTGCTAAGGCCATGCAGTGGATCACCCGCAGCCTGCAGGAGTCCTACAAGGGAGGTGAGTCAGATGCCCCCTGTATTCCCCCTCTGTATCAGATGCCCTCCCTGTGTGTCAGATGCCCTCTCAGTGGTTGTTTACTCTCTTATCTCTTTCAGGGCGTGTGTTTGCCAACTCAGAGGACACGGCTTGTCTGTTGGGGATGCGGCGCAGGGCTCTGGTGTTCCAACCTCTGTCTCACCTGCAGAAGGAAACCGACTTTGTGTAAGGAACTCTCGAAAACCCACAAAAAATACATTCAAAAAGCAAAGACACTAAACTAAACTTACTTACTACACTTACTAAAAACATCCTCTCCTGTCTCTCTCTCTCCGTAGTCACCGTATCCCTAAGGAGCAGTGGTGGCTGAAGCTCCGCCCCCTGATGAAGATTTTGGCCAAATACAAAACAAGTTACGACGTTTCCGACTCGGGTCAACTAGAGCATTTGGCCCGGGTCAGACCCAAGGACACCCACACCTCTGCCGCCATCTGAGACCACCCCCTACTGGAGCATTTGACCCGGGTCAGATCCAAGGACACCCACACCTCTGCCGCCATCTGAAACTGAGGGGATTAGCTTAAAGTTAAAATGACAAATTTGTGAGCTCAATTTCTAACAAAAAAGATTAAGAGTTTATGGATTTTCCTGACAATTATTTGACAAAAATAATTGAGTTATATATATAAAAATAGAGTTTATATATATATATATATATATATATATATATATATATATATATATATATATATATATATATATATATATATATATATATATATATATATAAAATCTAAGAACCCTCAGCCAAGAAAACTGCCCCGCCCACACTGCCTTCTGCCCCCTCTCACAGCCAGGGGTCTCTCTCTGTTTTAGACATTTGGATTTGAACAGGAGTTATGTTATTTTGAGAAGACTCGTTACTTTGTGTATGTTTGAACACTTTTAATTAATTACTGTAATCATTTTGTCATTTTAAGCAAGCAGCAACTCATTCACCACAAGTCTGTTATATTTAATTTTAGGCAGTGACCGTTAAAACAACTGGATTTCTGCATTAAACTTGACAACACAAATAAGAGTCATGTGAGGCTCATCCTGCTTTCTGATTGGATAACCATCTTGAACCAAAACACCAAAGTATAACATAAATAAATGTGCCATCATGTCCAATGTTTTTGTAATTAAGAATAAATCAGCATTATAATTGTTAACAGTAAAAGCTTCATTTGATTTGAACATGTTTCCTCACCTCGTATCTGGGGAGAGGTCAAGTTCATGAAATTTAAAATCAAAATCTTACATACAGTTCCTTTAAAGAGGGGGTATTATGCAAATTAGATGTTTTGCCGATTGCTACCATGTTATAACGTTGTTCCCTGATCAAAAACATCCCTGAAGAGATTTGCGATGTTTTATTCAAACCCTTCTTATGGTTTGCTGTAAGATTCTGTACAAGGCTCCGCCCACAATCCTACATCACCCATGCTCCCGCACGACAACTCTGCATAAATATACAAAAACATGGTATAAAACTACACAGCAACTTGACAAACCTGATGTGATGTGCAGTAGTTTCATTAGCGGGTGCACGCAGATTGTATTCTGATAGCGCTCTGATGGGGTAGTGACTTAGCGTGGGGAGCAGAGAGATGGAAAACTCAAATATAGCATTTTCAAAACAATATAAGGCAACACGATGATATTAATATTATGTGCAGTTAATACCCCATAGAAATAAAATACCTCCTCTTTAAGTACATAATATTATATTCAGCAAATTTTGAAATTATAAAATTAAAGACTAATTTCCTTGATGTTTGTTGATTAGAACAGTTCCTAATCATTTTAATGTTTAAATAATTTCCCCTTCACTTTTCCTGTTCAACTTATTTTGTCTGTAATGAGCTCAGACAGGTGCATCTGATGTGTTTGTGAAAGAACAGTTTTAAGGCCAAACAAAGTACCAACCATCGCTTCTGTGTCTTTAAGCCATAACCTGCCTATAGTTTAAACAGGGAGCTAATGGACTATGTTACTACCACACTGCTCATATCAAACTACTACTTACCCATGACATCATTAGTTTCATGTTTTCAGGGAGCTCTGGATTGTATTGCTGTTTTCGTGACACCCTTGTGCGTTTGGCTGTCTGTATCTGTGTGACTATTGACTTGTGTGCAGTACTTGTGTTTCTGCAGCCATGGCACTGATAAAGATGAATATGTAACGACAGATGTGATATTTAAATGTAGCTCTATATAAAGAGATTCTGACACTTGAAATTTCTATCAAACAAAGGGATTGTTGTGGACCTTGTGTTTGGTGCTCACGCCATTAAAAGTATCTGGAGAATCTGAGGCTGCTGTTTGTTTAATGTGTGACTGGACTAAAGTATGAAGTTTATGGAGGCACTGATCCTGAAAAACAATTACAAGTACTTCTACTGCTACTACTACTACCATTACGAGTGCTACTACTAGTGCTATTACTACTACTACTACTGTCGCTATAACTAGTGCTACTACTACTACTACTAGTGCTACTATTACTAACACTACTACTACTGGTGCTATTACGACTACTACTGTCGCTATAACTAGTACTATTACTACTACTACTGTCGCTATAATTAGTGCTACTACTACTACTACTGTCGCTATAACTACTGCTACTACTACTATTAGTACTACTCTTACTAACACTACTACTACTACTGGTGCTATTATGACTACTACTGTCGCTATAACTAGTACTATTACTACTACTACTGTTGCTATAATTAGTGCTATTACTACTACTACTACTAGTGGTACTATTACTAACACTACTACTACTACTACTAGTGCTACTATTACTAACACTACTACTACTGGTGCTATTACGACTACTACTGTCGCTATAGCTAGTACTATTACTACTACTACTGTCGCTATAATTAGTGCTACTACTACCATTACAGTGATGCTACTAGTGCTATAACTACTACTACTACCATTACTAGTGCCATTACTACTACTACCACTGCTAGTGCTACTATTACTACTACTAGTTCAACTACTATTACTGCTAGTGCTACTACGACACCTGCGGCCACTGTTACTACTAAATAAAAGTGTTATCTGCTGAAATGAAAAACTGTAAACTTGTCTTATAAAAGCCACACCTAAGGAGGTGGAGACGTGTTTGGCGTTTGATCAGCACATACTCAGATAAAGACACAAAAAGGACAGACACAGCAGGTTTGTATCACAATATAATATCGCACATTGTACATACAGTATTTACACAAAAGTAACAGCAAAAACTAATATCTACAGGAAATAAAATGACTTCAATTCAGAATCTTAAAGAGGGGTATTTCACTTCTATGGCATATCGACTGCTAAAACATAATGTATTTAGATCACCATGGTTTCCTTTTATTGCGCTTCTCTCTAATGAAATCAGGAGAGATCGCTAAATTACTCAAACATGCATGGATGACATCTAAAACCTCTTTACGCATGTTTTTGATGAGGGAACAACATTAGAACTTGGAAGAAAGACACACAATTGATTTAGCATAGTACCCCCTCTTTAATTAACATTTGTAGAGTAGACACTGTAATATTACCCTTGACAAGTTTCCTCCAGCAGTACGTCATTATAATTTCACTCCACAAATTCGTTACCTCAGCTGCCCTGGGCCAAAACAGTCAGAGACATTATAAAACAAGTCTCTGATTTACGTTTAAATTCAAAGTATAATATAAGTAAAATTGAAATGGTCAGAACTGTCCAGAGGTGGGCAGATTATTGTTGTTCTGAAGATATGACAAATTTAAATATTATGTAGATCATTCATAATAGAAAATGTAACAGAAAGAGCTGATATAAATTGTAAAAAAAAAACAAAAACAAAAAAATGTGGTTGTTGCAAACGTCCAGACAGAGTATAAAGTGAGATCTTTGCACTACTGTTGGTAATTTTATAGTCATTTCACATTTGTAGAATCTTAAAGTCATAGCATGTAACTTTTTAGCCAAAATATAGAAAAAAGCAGAAGGGCCTCCTCCTGTTTGTTTCTATGAAAATGTTCCTTTTAAGGCATAAAACGTATCTATAGCCATGGAGAATGTTCCGTATGGCTTTCAATTTCTTAATATCATTATCAGGATACTCCAAAAAATACTCATATAAATACTCACATATTCACTTTAGTCACTGTCATCCACTTTGAAATTAATTAATATTCTCAATTGAAGTCATTTTGTTTGAGTGGAGATTTGAGCAGCAAAAAAACACGACTCTTAATGAAACAAAACCAGAGTTTTGGCCACTGAAAACGCCTCAAATATTAAATACTAAACAGTAAGTAACATCATCATTATTATTATTACAATTATTTGATGATCCAGGAGGGGTCTTTCCTGATGACCTCATTCTCTGGACCCAAAATGGCCGCTCCGTCTGTGCACCGGCCCACGCTCAAGTACCTGCACAAAACAACAGAACAGCATAATGGTGAACAGAGTCATGGTTATGGGGAGTCTATCTGATGAACTACCATGTTATTTATGTAGTATATGCATATTACATGAGCAACTGTCATTTTACAAGATCACATGTGCTTCTGTGTCAGATATAGTGCAGTATTTACATTCACAGAGACACTGAATAATTATTTTACTACAAAGATATGGTCAAAATATACTGTCAAATAGGTTTCTGTATTTGAATCTAAATTATAAAAACTTTAACCTGATGGAGCTAGAACGAAACACTGATAAACTGCACTGGCCTAAAATTAAAATATAAACAATATCTAACCCTAACCCTAAAACAATAAACCTCCAAACTAAACTATTAAGAAAAGGGGGTATTACACTTCTATATTAAATGCTAACACATAACATATATAGATCACCATGTTACCTTTAATTGTTTTGACAATGCTGTATTCCCACAAAATAATATGTAAACATGTTTAAGAATTTTCACTTTTCCTCCCTCCCTCTGCTCCCTCTGCTAAATCACTCTACCTTCAGAGCACTATCACAACACAAACATCAGGTTTATCGAGCTGCTGTGTAGTTTTGTATCCTGCTTTTGTGAAAAATTGTCGTGTGGAACATGGGTGACGTAGGCTTGTGGGCAGAGAAATGCACAGAATCTTACAGCTAACCATAAGGAGGGTTCGACTAGGGCTTCAGAGAGATCACTAAACATGCAAGAATGACATCTAAAACCTTTTCAGGCATGTTTTTGATGAGGGAACAATGTTATAACATGGTAGAAAGCAGAATACCTCCTCTTTAAATGAATGATTTTTAGTTATCATACCGGTACTTTATCATGTGAAAAATCCTGATATGTTTAGTTTTGTACCTCTCGGCCACGTCCAACAGGTCTTGATGAGACACTCTGAACAGTCTCTGTCTGTGAGCGTCCCTCATGTCGTCGGTCACTCCATTTAAAAACAGACTCATCCCTGAGACACAAACAACAGGATTAACACAGAGTCTCAAAGGGTCTCTGTGCCGGCACCTGAGCAGGAAGACCAGCTCATAAACAAACCTCTGCTATGTAATAAAGTCAGCGGAGCGACTTTGGATTAGAGATATATCAGTTGGCCAATATATCGGAACAATATTTGGATGTTTTAGCGTATGGGCTATCGCCTTAAATCACACGATCTGCTGCCTTCAAAATACACACAAAGCTTTATATGGACACGTTAATACAGAGAGACAACTGCACAAAACGTGACTACAGCTCTCTTATAGGTCTGTGGTAAAAACGTGCTTGGAGGGAGTCTTAAGTTACATCATCTGGGGAAAATAATTAAAATTGGCCCAAAAATGTCAGCAGTTTATCGACCATCGGTTGCTCTGGATTCTAAACAATCAGTATCAACATCGGCCATGAAAAAACACATATCGGTCGATCTCTAGTTTTGCAATATTTTATCCACTACCTGTAGCCACAATTATCTAAGGGCATATACATCGAGCATTTATATATATAGTCTTGACTCTGTCTTCAATTCACTTTCTGCTGAAAAACCGTCACCTCTTTGTGTAACTGCTGCTGTCAAGTTCATAATTTTGGTCTTAAAATGTTCGTATTAACCCGCTCTACATGACTGGTATCTACACTGGTATTTTTATTTCACTATTGTGTCTGTAAATCTGTAGATAGGAACATTAATAACAGACAAATCAGGTTCCTTCTTTCCTTCCCGGAGCTCCTTGTACAGCCACAGCTCATGTTTGTGTCTCACCTTTATCAGAAGGAGCCACTGGAGCATCCACGGCAGAGAACACGGAGAGTTTGGCCTCGTCGATGTCCTGCTGAGAGAAAAGTCCGGCTTTAGCCCAGTCTACACCTCTGCGGAACGCCGCTAAGGTCTGAGCTGACTGAGGGTCCCTAAGGAGAGAGAGACATAGAGACAAGACTATGAGATGGAGAGAGAAGAGTGTGGCTTTAGTCCAGTCTGCTCCTCTGTGGGACACTGCTAATGTCTCGACTGACTGAGAGTCCCTAAAGAAACAAAGAGACAAGAATGTGTGAAGAAGAGGGAGGAGACACATCTTAAAAATGCTTTAGCTCCTCAGTGGAATGGGGCTGAGGTTTGGACTGACTGAGGGTCCCTAAGGCGAGGGACACGGGGCCAAAACTAGGAGAAGGAGAGAAACAAGAAATATTTGTGGAACGAGGTTAAGATCTGCACTGACTGCCCCTAAGAGAGAGAGAAAGAGATACATGTATGTAAAGAAGGGAGGGAGAGAGAGAGAGATGATGGATGTTTTATTGGATATGTTCATTTGGCTATAATATTCCACATTAATGCATAAAACATATCAATTTCCATGGATAATGTTTATAGAGTAACTATGTTGGAAGACAAAGTACAATGAATTTCATAAAATACCTGTACGAGTAGAATGTGAAGAGCCCGCTCCCCATCCTTGCCCCACCCCCATAAGCTCCGCCCTTCTCTCGGATCTCTCCGTGAAGGTACTTGGCCGTCATCATCCTCGCCAGAACAGACAGGCTACAGCACAAGACACAAAACAATACATTATATTTACATAATAAATACTACAGCATAACGTAGGCTGTGTTCATGTGTCAGCACAATGTAGAGTCCGTCTAGTTTAACCTGAGCTGGAGACAGGTCAGAACTCTCAGGTGGAGTTCACTGTGTAACTGTCAGGTGCAGGTGTGTTGACCTGGTGTATGGTTAATATTAGTGTAATTACTGGGCCTATCCACATGAATCAAAGTTAAACTATTTTCTCGCAACAGCTTCAGAAAGTGATGCTATTATTCTCTTCAAAAGGGATAATTGTTGCGATATGAATCTTATGGCTTAGAGTGAGTCAGTCTCTAACAATATTATATCTATTCATTACTATAAAAGTGTGCCATAGCATTAAGAGTGAGGCATGTTCACCTGCAGTTACCATGGTGATAAAGGTGTGTAGTGTTCACCTGGCATTACCGTGTGTAAAAAAAAAGATTGTTTACCTGGCATAGTCCTGATGTGTGAATGGAACAGTGCGAATGCTTTGACTGACAAAGTTCACAGGGAAGGGCATCTGGAAGAAAGTCTTCATGTGACAGGGTTGGTAGTTTGAGTCCTGGAGATGAGAATAGAGAAGAGGTTAGTAAAAATACACGTGGGTATTATAAAGAATGATTATTTAATACTGGATATACGTCTATGAGAGTCTTGGTGGGTCCTGATTCGAGCCGTGGGTCGATGGGTTTCTGTTAAAACAATAAAAGATTAAAACCGCAGCCACAGTCTGCAACTTTTTAGGGAAAAAATTGACTAGGAAAAAAACATGGTTTTTCATTTTGGTTGTGTTTATAGTCTTGTATAACATGTGTCCTTACTATGAGCAGACTTGTATCTCCACATAACTGACTCTTATTTGGCCTGGAGGATGGCCTATTCCTATTTGTTTCCATAGAAATGTTGTTCCTTATATAATTCTTAACTTATAATCTTCCATAGTATGGCACAAAACATATCTATCCGAAGTATGGTTATGGTATGGTAACGTTCTATTATAGATGTGTACAGTACCAGGATGGTGTTGGGTCTGACAGGCTTTCGGTCCTTCCTGTTTCCTGAGACCTCCTTCAGAAAAGTCTCCAGGTGTTTAGTAGAGTCGGACATCTTCTGTGGAGTGGCGTTGATCGCACATCTTGGACACACATTTACGAATGCATTGTTAATTATTATGGAAATATAAAACTTGTCATGGTTCAGTCCTGGTTCAGTTCTGGTTCAGTACCTCATGTTGTGTGGGTTAAACAGGTGCTTCTTGAGTCGGGGCAGAGTTCTGATCACATGGTTCAGGTCTTGCATCTCGGCCACCCTCTTCATGAACTTCACCTAGAGATTAAAAAATAAAATAACTAAATACTAAATAAGCCTAAATAAGCCCTTTTCCACTGGCACAGTACGCTCGGGGCCTTGGCGCGGGTCAGTTTGGTGCAGCAATTCACAAAAAGACGTTTAGCAATTCCATTGGTGCTATGAGAGGTGGCTAAAGCTAGCATGAACTAAACTACTTTTGGTTTATTGTCAGCTTTTTCTGCATTTATTTCACTTCTCTGTACCTCTACACAGCATGTAAATGTAATGCAGGGGGTTTGGTGTTTATAAGAGTGCCCTGCATCAAAAAGCAGGAAACAGCTGCTGCTAACATGTGCTAGCTTTGTTTTGCTAAGCATGTCAGCTCAACATACAAGTTGCAGAAGAAATTATGATTTTGATGATGATGCCTGTATATCTGTATTTTACAGTCTTTTGTGTGCATGCTCTCTCATCCAATCACACTGCTGTGTGTACAGTTCCTCCTTAAGCTAAAACGATCGAAAGCAAGCACCCCCAAGGGTCCACTTCCCTCAAATGGGGTATTACGTCTCACTTCAGACACTTAACAGATATGCCAAAGTGAGCCAATTGAAACAGAGTTTAGTAAAGTATTCCATGTGTATTTCATGGGTACTCTGTGTGTGGTCCGTGTGTATTCCAGGTCCTGTACCTGCTCCATGCCCCCAAATGTTTCGTGCAGATCTCCTGCGGGTGTCAGATGGCGCGCAGCTCGGGTCATGGCATACATGTGACCCGAGTATGAGATCCCATTGGCCAGCTCCTGTGCAGACATCATCACCAGCACACGCAGCCGCTCCTCATTATCAAAGTGAGGCCTGAGACACACAGAAGAACATTTACAGTTAAAGAGAGAGCTACTCTAAGAAAATAACTATACACATCCATATTATCATCAGATAATTTAGTTGTTTAAAGACTTTTCCCCTTTTCATTATTGTAAAGATGGACTCTTAAACTGTAGCTTGGGATCTTGACTGAAATCCTCTGTAGGATCCTCAATCACACCCGTCTGAGCTCTGAGGACACACACTCGCTCTGGATAGAAACAAATTGCACTATAACATTTCTGTCAGAGGTTCTGCCACATGCTTGTCTCCATGAAGACTGCTTTACCTGGAATCTTCCAAAATGTATCTATCTCCATGGAGTCAAGCAGGTGACCCACCAGGCCAAGTTACAGGTCTGTGGAGAGGAGACCTTGTTCACAGTATGAATACAAGTTTTTCCAAGATATTTTTGAGAATGAAAAACACCTGTAATCTAATACATGCAGTTACAATTAATGCCAAATTGTGGAATATTCTAGGCTAAGCAATAACATCTCCCATTGCTTAGTAACATGGGGCAAATTGTACTTAAAATAAATAAAAAACAGACAGTTAAAACAGAAACTGTTTATTTGGGGCATAAACACGAAGTGTCTATACTAATTAAGTAAATAACATAACGTGATCTAAAGAGGTCACCTGTTGAAGACGTCTCTCCAGAGGCCAAACATGTGCGGCAGGTTTCTCTCCAGACACGACGATGACAGCACCATCCCCTGGACACACAGAGCACATACAGTTAAGATCAGGGCATGCTAATACACACAAATTAATCATCTGCATTTGACCCATCCTTCAGAGTCTCTGGGTTAAACCTGACAGGAGCAGTGGGACCCATCTCCAGATCTTGAGATAGTCTTGATCAGGACTATGTGAGCTGGAGGATTTGACCTGTTGTGCATGTTTTGGGATGATGGGGGAAACTTCAGTGCCTGGAGGAGACCCACTCCAACTTTTTTTTTTTGCATGTTCTCCCTGTGTCTAACACAGTACCTGCTCGTACATGTCGAGGTGGGAGGAGTCGGGGATGACCTGAGCAGACACAGACATGCCTCCAGTCCTCAGCTCCATCTCCTGAGCCTGCTGTCTGTAGTCCAACGAACCACAGCCCATCCTACAGAACAACATAGATGAGATCAGCCCCTGCACACATCTGCAGAGGTGACGTGAGGCAGGGCAAGCTGCAGGGCTCAAAGCTCACTTAAACTGGACTCCTCCATTTCTCTTTCTGCTTTTAAATGTAAACTGAAGGTAATTTTTAAAGACATGTGTAAATGTTTTACTAATGATACGAAAGGAGAGTTTTAGTGACAGATGTAAATGTTTGTTTTATATTTTAATGAAATGATGTGAGTCTAATTGTGTTAACTCCCCTTCCCTTGGCTGCTCTGGCATGCCCAGGCCATCATTGTAAATAAGAATTTGTTCTTAATGTTTTGCCTAGTAAAATAAAGGTTAAATAAAATAAAATTTGACCCAACCAGTTTTCAGTGCACATGGAACATGAGCTACTCTGAATATCCACAACCACTGTTGTCCAAAACATATTCAGACTGTGCTAAGCGCTGACAATTTATTGTAATAAACTAATCCATCTGTTGAGTCTGCTATAGCCCATTCTACAGGTAAACAAACATTTTAAGTAAACATGTTGTGCTTGTGTCTGCTCTATAGTTATGATCTATGACACCTGTAGATCATCATGTAATAATTTGCACATTTTAAATCGCAATATTGATCTAAAGGGACATAATAAAAAAAACAAGTCCACAGGAAAAACAGGGATTTTTGGACTAGCGACATCTCAGATACAGGTAAATAACAACCACAACATTTGACCCAAACATCTCAACATTAGATATGGGCCCATACTTGGTGATGACGGAGCAGAAGAGGGGCACTAGGGGGCGCAGGTCTTCGGACAGAGTGTTGAGGTTACACAGAGCTCTGAAGTACACCAGGCCATTAGTGGGCTGCTCACACAACTGCACTGGCACGCCCCCTACAGGCAGGCACAGGCCACAGGGAGAAAAGGATGAGTTAACGACAAGCTTTAGTGATACGAGTTATTATGACACAGTAGCTCAAAATAAATGAAACAGTAGGGTTGCAGGATTAATCTGAATCTTATTAAACTGGCAATTAGCAAATCTCAAGATTGCACTTCTGAAGTACCATAATTTATTCTACAAACAACAAAATCTATTGTCTTATTCTGCAAAGAAACTGCTAGCCCTGTAGTTTAGATCTGCACCAACACGTTCTGAAATGTGATTCTCGCATTAGTTTGTCAGTTCAAAATTCAGTCTTTTTGCCAACTCTTCTGGCCGTGATTAAAATATGAACCCTGAACCAAGTTGGAGTGAAGGCGCTCATCCAAGCCGCTTCTTCAGTTCTGTTCAGATTATTGGTGGACTCTGCCTTATATCTGTCTGAAGGGAGGAGCTAACTACATTGAAACTAGCGTGCCTGTTTATTTACAGTTTCTGTTCGGCTATCCCTATTGAGCTACACCAAATGTGAAATGTGCCTGAGTCATATTTAGCATAATCATTCAAGCCCAATAGGTACTAATAATGGATGCACCTATTAGCACACTGGCTAGCACAGTTGTTTTCCTTGTTTAGCTATAGGTCTGAGGATGGAGTTATAAATAAGAGATAGATGATGTCTAAGGCCCCCATTCCTGTTCAAAGAAGAATCTTCTTTCCTAACAAAATCTGCTTCTTTAACTCTCCTCTCAAATTATTTCTTTTCTTTGGCTAAGATCTGTATCTGTACCTGTAATCTGAACAAAATCCAATTATTAAAAATAAATCACAAATTACAATCGCTTGTCAGAAAAAAATAGATAAAGCGGTTAAATATGTTTCAATCTTTCAGCCATAAAACAGTGTATATAATAAACAAAGTTGCCTAAAGTTGTAATGACGTACCGACAGAGGAGATTTGAACCGGAGTCCTTGTGGTGACCGGGTCGATGTCTGACACTTTTAGAGCTGGGAGACACGAGGCGTCCTGAGGGGCCGACTGAGCAGAGAGCAGCTCCAGACCTGGAAGAAAAACACAGGTCAAACAGGAGCTGGTATGGAGAAAAAGGACTACACCAGAGCATGCACCAATCCGATACTGGTACTAGTATCGAAAATTGGTATCGGAACTGAAAAACCTGGATCGGTGTATCCCTACACTTCAAACTCCATTCTAACATGTAGACACTGTTTCAACAGTGGTCATCTGAACATTTTGACAGAACTGGCCTTAAGCCTTAAGGTGGTAGGTTGCAAATTTTTACAGAGAGAAAAATTGGTTTACAGGGGGGTGAAGGAAGCTATTTTCTGAAGAAAGAAAATGCCTCTATAAACAGAAATGATGTTCTGGGGTTTATTCTACCAGCTGTTTACAGAAGATCAAGGATAAAGACCACAACAAGCCAATCACATGGTAATCAAAAATATGATTTGAGCATGTGGGATGTAGCAAACAAAAAATAAACACAAAATAACTCAGCTTGTTTTAGATTTAAAAAATAAAATACAAAATAGCCACCCTTTGCTTTAAACCCTGGTTTGCACTTTTGGCATTTCTTGACCCTGATGCAACACAGCTGTGAAGTGAAGACCATTTCAGGAGACTTCATCATGAAGCTAAGAGAGAAGGACAAAGGTTTACAGCACTGTCCACAAAGAAAAGGGTGGAAACTCTGAGGATTTTATTTTAAAATATAAAATATATTGCTTATTGTATTTAATATTGTATTGACTTATTTAACTTTTATTCCCTTGGAACATAATTCCACACATCTCACTTTATATATTTGATGTCTTCTATGTTTATATAAAATGCAGATGCAGGTAAACATAAAGAGAAAAAAAACACTGAATAAGAAGGTGTGTCCAAACTTTTGACTGGTAAAGTATTTAACAATGTTGAAGGTGAGACTGTCAGTACACAAGGGAGGCAGGGGTATAAGGACCCATAATGATGTTAGCTGTAAACATGAGCAGGGCAGTTTCACTTTAAAACTCCTCCCTTTGGGGACTCCCAAAGGTCAGGATAAAGCCCAGAGCTTCAGGCCAGTTCCATCAAATGTAAAATGCCTTCTGGTTGAAGCTGAAAGGTCTTGATCACAAAAACTCTGTCCAGCTGACCACTGCTGGAATGTCTTTACATTAAACCACTCCTGGACAAATGAGGGATTACACTGTCTCTATTCTGTTTACAAAAGAATGTGATTTTGATGTCCATATTTGTCCATATATTTTTTTTCATAGTTAGTTCAAATGTATTGTTGTTATGGAGTTCAATGATGGATTGGGTTAAGAGTGGATAAGTGCTTAGCAGCAGTTCTATTTTCGTTTCCGTCACCTTTATCGTAGATCTCCTTCCGGTCCTCCTCTGTCAGAACCTGGACCTTCTGCTGAAGTTTCTCCTCCTCAGATTTAGCCTGTTTATCCAGATACTGCTCATCTGGACTCATGGACAGGGTCAGTCTGTGGGTATTATCCTGGAGCAGCGGCAAGTGTCAGGTGAAGCAGAGGAGAGTGTCAGATGAAGCAGAGGATGCAGAGGAGAGTGTCAGATGGAGCAGAGGATGCAGCGGCGAGTGTCAGATGAAGCAGAGGAGAGGGTCAGATGGAGCAGAGGAGAGGGTCAGATGGAGCAGAGGAGAGGGTCAGATGGAGCAGAGGAGAGGGTCAGATGGAGCAGAGGATGCAGAGGAGAGTGTCAGATGGAGCAGAGGAGAGTGTCAGATGGAGAAGAGGAGAGGGTCAGATGGAGCAGAGGGGAGTGTCAGATGAAGCAGAGGAGAGGGTCAGATGGAGCAGAGGATGCAGAGGAGAGGGTCAGATGGAGCAGAGGATGCAGAGGAGAGTGTCATATGGAGCAGAGGATGCAGAGGAGAGTGTCATATGGAGCAGAGGAGAGTGTCAGATGGAGAAGAGGAGAGGGTCAGATGGAGCAGAGGAGAGTGTCATATGGAGCAGAGGAGAGTGTCAGATGGAGCAGAGGAGAGTGTCAGATGGAGAAGAGGAGAGGGTCAGATGGAGCAGAGGAGATTGTCAGATGGAGCAGAGGATGCAGAGGAGAGTGTGTGTGCATGTGTATGGATGTTGTACACGTACACACTACATACATACACACACACACATACACACGCACAGATGGTGAAGGTTTGGTGAAGGTTTGCCACTGCAATGTAATCTAAATGGTGTTATTTAGTTAAATATGGGGGGTAAGCGCACACAAGTATTTTACTTCGGCTTACTCCTTTTGAGCACAAACTTGGGATCTGGGTGTACACTGTTTTGTTTTTTGTTTGTTTTTTTATAATGCTCAAATAAACAAAAAAAAAAAAAAAAAAAAAAAAAAAAAAAGAGTGTCAGATGGAGCAGAGGAGAGTGTCAGATGGAGCAGAGGGGAGTGTCAGATGGAGCAGAGGAGAGTGTCAGATGGAGCAGAGGAGAGTGTCAGATGGAGCAGAGGAGAGTGTCAGATGGAGCAGAGGAGAGTGTCAGATGGAGCAGAGGAGAGTGTCAGATGGAGCAGAGGAGAGTGTCAGATGGAGCAGAGGAGAGTGTCAGATGGAGCAGAGGAGAGTGTCAGATGGAGCAGAGGAGAGTGTCAGATGGAGAAGAGGAGAGTGTCAGATGGAGCAGAGGAGAGTGTCAGATGGAGCAGAGGAGAGTGTCAGATGGAGCAGAGGAGAGTGTCAGATGGAGCAGAGGAGAGTGTCAGATGGAGCAGAGGATGCGGAGGAGGACTTACTTTAAAGTATTCCTGGACCTTCTCCTGCAGGTATCGGGGGTTGTCCTTCAGAGCCTGTTTGAACCTGTTCACACTGTCACTGATCTGCAGCAGCTCCACTGGGTCTCCATCATGGTTCCAAGAGGACGCTATGTACTGCAGACAGGGGGAGTATTTAAATACTAGCACTACTACTGCTACTACCCACCATAGACTGTATAAAGAAGTGGACTTAAGGAGTGTGACATCACCCATAGAGTTCGGTTCCAGTCAAATGAAGCTCAATGAGGATAGAAGTTATAAGGGACAATTTGAAGCCGAGTTCCATATTAGGAATTCCGTCCGCTAGTATCATAGGAACTAAAGAAGTAATCCGGAGCGAGGCTGTTGAAGGTAACCTTCCTTCCCGCCCACACCGCTGGTTTAAAAGGGAGCAGGAGCTTAGCAACGCTGTCAATCAATGCTAGTGGGAGTGACCTAGGGGAAAGAAGGTGTCTGATTTGTGTGTTATTAATGTTTATATCTTCATTTACAGACACAAAAGCGAAATAAAAACATCAGGGTCATGTAGAGGGTTAATACGAACATTTTAAAACAAAAAATATGAGCCTGACAGGAGCATTTATGGAGAGTGGAGGGACTGTTATTTAACAGAAAATGAATTGGAGCCAGAGTCAATGGAAGCACGCCCATGCTCACTTCCTATTTGGAATGCTACGGCTAGCGGGTTAGCTATGTCACTTATATATGCAGTCTATGGGTCCCACCAGCTTTCATGTTATGAAGCAACAGCTGTACAACCTGAACCACTGTTGCTATGGCCAACTATAACAATTTATTCAAGAGTTCAACCAGAATTTTGGATATTCTGTGCACTTAGTAACTTAATAACAGATGAACTCACAGACAATATTTTTATTTGGTTAAACTAATAGTATGTAACTTTCTGAGTGGAAAGTCAAATCCATGATTCCATGGAAGATTATAGTCAAAGGAGCAACTTTTCCATGGATATTCCTGAGTCCAGGTTTGCATCTCCACAAACTTGGAGTTAGGTTTGTGGAGATGCAAGCCCGCTCACCGTAAGGATGCATTTTTTTCAGTCCAATAAACTCCCATAATGAAAAAATATGCTTTTATTTTAGTCTATTTTTTAGCAAAAAGTTACACACTGACTTTAAGTGGACTAAGGCCCATCAACTCTAACATTTCAGACACATAATAGTCAATATACACATACAGTATTACATTAAACTAATTCTGAAGAACTAAAAACACTGGACTCACCGAGGCCAGAGCCAGTCCAAAGTTGGTCGACTGGTGTTTCATCTGAATCTCGATTTTATGGAGCAAGGCCTCGATTCTCTCCTCCTCAAATCCAACCCTGAAATAAAAGATTATATATATATATATATATATAATAAGTTATCCATGTTTAACTTTATTTTAACATATGGAAAAAAATACTAATTGAAATTGCAAACTGACTGAATAATGTGGTCTATGGTCTGGTTTATGATGTGCTTCACTCTCTCCATGTCCTGCTCAGACATGCCCTGCAGACCCACACTGAACGAAGCCTCTCTGGTGCTGCCATCATATCTGAGGAAACAACAAATATTAATACAACAGATGCCCTCCCATCCTCCTATATCCTCGTGTAATGATACTACCTGAACTTGTTCCAAAAAACTATCTGGAGATTGTCAGCAGTGAAAAAAACACATTCCCAAGTTTACAACCATTACAAAAGGATTAAAATAAACAGGATCTTTTGCTCCTAACTTGCCGTCTAACTTGCTACAATTCTGCTCTATGAGCTACACCCCTACGGCGGGAGGAGCCGCCTGCAGACTGCCACCTGAACCAAGAGCTGCGACCAGAGGAGCCTTCTGTAGACTGCCTCCTGGTCAGAGAGCTGCACAGTCTGGCCCTGTGTAAGACTTAACCTTGTGGTGGAATATGCAGACTTAAAAGGGAGATACAATTTTCCATTTAGATTCATTAGAAGACAAAATAAATCTAATATGTACTCCCAATTATAACAGTGTTTACTCTAAGAAGAGTAAGAAGAAGGTTTCATGCAAATTCTGGTGAAATTATCTTTTTTCCCTTTTTTTATTAGATTTTTTTTTTTTACCAATAAACCACAAAAGAATTTTGGTATTTAGGTGATTTTTAGAGTTAAATGATTGGTCCCCTGTATCAAGAATTCCACCTTCAGAGAGAGATGAGAGAGAGACGAAAAGATACAGAAAGACGAGAGACAAGAGAGAGAGAGATAGTAGATCTTTTGTTGAACTTTCGAAGTCCTGGTGCTCCACTTATTCAAATCAAAATTAAAACATTAGACGCTACACTTAACCCTCACATAATAAAAATATATATAACCACTAAATTGGTGGCCCTATGCCCATTCATTCATACTACATTTTGGTGCCCTGGTGAGAGGCCATTCAATCTCACTACACCTGTGTGTCAGAAGCTCTCCCATCCTCCTATATCCCTGTAGTGTTAGACTGAGATGGAGGCAAGGCTGTAGTTAAGATGTCTCTAGATAATCTGCAGATGTTGTGGTGCAGGTGAATAAATTGCAGGATACAAAACCAACAAAAATACTAAATATAAGAACATAACAGTAAAGCACTTGTGTAATATATAACAGTCCGTACCCAACGACAGAGGAGAAGTCTGTTCCGATCTTGGGTTCGATGAGCGCTTTGTAAAACGGAGAGTTTGGACCAGAGACCATGAGCGAGGACAGCAGACTGAGAGTGAAGCCTTCAAAACAGTCTGTGATCCTGAAACATAAACAACAGATATATTACCTGATTATTACAAAATACGACTATGATTATTTCTATAGGTGACTGGTCATGACGAGTAGATGAATCGCTGCAGCCCTGTTTCTACTAGTTGAATGTTTTGTGTTTTTATTGTAAAATAGCTCCTCACTCTGGCAGGAGGAAGCTGACACAGAGAGTGTTCTGTCGAGTCTGATCTGGAGCCAGGGCATCAGGACCACAGCTCACATGCGCCTCCCTCTGGACACAAAAAGACAACATACAGAAGTCAAGATAGAATCACTGTCGTTTAAATACAGTAGATTAGCGTTTCTCACAGAGGACTCTGGGAGGAAGGTGCATCTATCTTTTATGTAGATATTCAAATAAGAAACACTTTCAGAGGAACTTAACACTTAGATTGGGAGAACTCAGGACTCGACTGTTTCTAAGTCAGATGCTGCATTCAAATGTCCTTGTGCCAAATGATTTCTGTTTTTTGGGGGGGTTTTTTGGGGGGGAAAAATGCACCTCAACGCAGTACAAGTCAGAAAACATCTTGGGAACTCAGCTGACTGCAAACGTCCTATCGTCAACTGCCGTTTGGACACAAGCAAAAGCTCATTTGTCATTTGAGCTCTTTGACTAAAGGTTATTACATTTACAGGGTTAACATCAGTTATCCATTTCATCTGCTTTATAAAAAAGACCTGCCACTACAACTGCTTAACAAATTACCAACTCAACCTTATAAGCTGAAGAGCTTTTGAGTAGGCTAACAACAACAGAGCTTACTCTAACTAACCTAGGTCTGTTAAAGGGCCCATATTACGCTATTCTCTGACCAGTGTCGTATAATGTTATTTCCTCTTCACAAACAGACCTGGAGTTGTGTTTGTTTCATTCACACTTGTTTAACACACAAACCCTGCATATTTAGCCTGAGTTCTTCTCTCAAACAGAAAACACTCTGTTCCACCTTGTGATGTCATGTGGTAATACTCCACTGTGTTTTTAAACTCCACACACCTTCACTCGAATCATTTAATTCCAGCAATTATCAATCTCTTTTCTACAAAAGGTAAAAGGTGAAAACTACCACTAAATGACAACAAAGCCAATTGGTGGAAGAATGTAAGTACCTTGGCATCGTAATCGACTCACATATTAATTTTAAGTCACATGTTAAACAAACCATCAAAAGGGTCAAATTCAATTTATCAAATTTCAGATTCATCCGAAATTCTATGTCCACACAAGCAGCCAATATTTACATGCACGCCATGATTTTCTCGCACCTGACTTACTGCCTGACGAGCTTCTCCCAGGCCAACCATACCACACTCAGACCACTACAATCACTGTATAAACAGACACTCAAAGTTCTAGACAAAAAACCACGCCACATCCATCACTGCAGCATTTTATTTAAATATAATATTTTAAGTTGGGAGAATCTGATAAGATTCACAGATGCCTGCTTTGTTTATAAAATCTTACATGGACTCGCCCCTCCACCGCTCAATGACTTTGTTAGCCTTAGATCAAGCTCAACCCGCATCACTAGAGGAGCCTCAAGAGGAGATTCCATTCAGAAAGACAGCATTTGGTCAATCAGCCTATTCTGTTAGAGCTTCTAAAGGGTGGAACAGCATCTGTACAACTATCAGGGAGAGCTCCACATACAACTCTTTTAAGTCTCAATTTAAACGTTGGCTTTTAACAAATCAGACCGTCAACACCAAACTCCTGCTGCTGCCATCTAGTGTTTGTCCCCTTGCATGTGCGCCTCTGTAATTCTGCTTCAACAAATCTTTTTATTGGCCCTCTGTTTATTTTCTTGTGCTTTTTTAACATAATCTTTTACTGTTATTAATTGCATGCTGTTTTTAATAACCTGTCTGTTTTAATTATTTCGTTTGTCTTCGCTATGATTCACTTCGCTTGTCTTTGCTATGATTCACTGCTCAAGACTTAATGCTTTTCTACCTTTTTACCACACCTGTAAATGCACATTTATTTTTATTTTGTTCTATGTGTCCTCTGTAAATTATTTAAATTTGCAAGGAGCCATCTGTACATCATGGCAACGGACAACAGATGAAAACTAGCCTCTTGGCTAATTCTGGCATGTTAAACAGTTACTGTTGGTCAACATGCACTGTCCGCTATAAATAAATAAATAAATAAAAGCCTAAAGGCTTAAAGCTCACAAGAATCAATTCTGTGTAATATAGGACCATAAAATGCTGTTAAAGAGCAAACTTAATGATTGTTTCTGGTCACCCTAAAATCCAAACTTTCTGAGATAAAAGCACATGATGCAAGTCAGAACCCTAGCCTAGCTCTTGTAACTCCTTTAGATGAAGTCATCTGTGTGAGTAAGACTCACGGGGTAGGGCCAATGCGGCTGGGGGGGCACTTCTGTTTTGGGGTCGATTCGCTCAAACTTGGACAGCGCCTCCTGGTGGATCTGCTGCAGGTGCTGCTCCAGAGGCAGGTCTCCGTATGTGAAGAACCTATGACACAAACTGACCAGTGACAACCAGCCCCAAAATACCAAATAACTGACCCCAAAGCAAAATTATAATTATATTTTCAGTTTGTAAACAATTTTAAAGGTGCATTTATGTAAGTGATTATATTTATATATTTTTATATATTTATAAAAGAGGTTATGGGTCTGGATCCAGTCTCACAGATTTATAGATTTGGTCCTGAATGTTACGAAACCATGAATATTCAGAGGAGATGTTTGAGCAGAGGAGAGACATGTGACACAAATAAGAGCCTGTGATTGGACAGTCTAGTGCCAGACCCTTCTGAATTCAAATATAATGGAAGGACTGAGTCACCTGGCAACTGCATTACTAGAGTAAAACATATGAAATTAAGTTTTATTCTTTATTACCATGCATTGCCGGGTGTTATTAGTATGTTATTACCTGGCATTACTTGGGTGGTAGTGAGTAGCATGGAACTGTTTGAGCTGGTTCCAGGTCAGATCTGGGATACACAGCGGCTCTCCTCCAGACACCACAGAGTATGTGTGGTCGGGGAACAGCTTATTCTGCAGGTACTGCGCGTACAACCGCTCGTTATCAGACTGCAGATAGAAACAAAAGGAGTCTTCAGACAAATTTGGGATTATCGTGCGGAAAAAAAATCACAATTGTATGATTATTCACGATTATTGGCCCCGTGACCAAACAACATGGAAATATGCCCTCTGGAATCAATACAATTTTCTGAAATAGACTGAAACTTTGCATGTAAACGTGATGCCCCTCACACTGTGGTCTGAAAATAGAACAGAACAGCATTACTCTGTCTAAGATCAGCTTAATCAAATCACACTTTATGAATGAAAAAGTCAAGTTAATGTGAGATATGTTGTATTATGGCTTATTTTTCCCTAACCAAATAATATTTTACACCCCTAGGATGTAATAGTAGTGATAGAAGAAATAGTTGTAGTTATACTGCTGGCAATAGTAATAGTAGTAGTAGTAGTACTAGTAAGATACTAGTAAGATATGTCCGTGTAACTCACAAAAGCTCCCTTCATTTCATTGAAGACGACTCCTTTAAAAACCAGAGGAGACTTTGGGTTAGAGGGGTCTTCATTCTCCAGCCTCCAGCCTTCCTGCCTGAAATACAAGATACACAAAACTAAGTATATATACACATTATTTCAACAATACTCCTGCCTAACAATAGGCACACGCATATACATTTACACATCTTATTTATACAATATATACAATACTTCTGTCTGATACCACCAAACATTCTCAGAAATGCTCAGAATAAAAACATTTAACCATATTTATGCCTGAAGGGACTTAAAAGACTATGCTTGGCTTTACCAGAAGTCCTGCTCTCTTAAACAGGGGAAAAACACAGCGTCCAGATACACGGACAGAAGGTTCTTGAAGTCCTTGGAGTTTTGTGTAGAGAACGGATACATGGTGTAGTCGCTCGCTGCAGAGGAAACACGCAGCAGACTATCAATATCTGCTCATCAAAGACACATTTACACAGAGCTCCATTATGTGACGAGTTTCTGATTCTGTATCATTTATGCAGACAAAATGAAACAAAACATAATTAACTGGCAAAATTAACATAGATTTGTAGTAACATTTCTAGTGGACCTGCTTGTCTCCATAGAGATGATTTTCCTTTGCCTGGAACTAGAACATTTTGCAATATGGCATTAAACTAAATATTCATGAAAAGCCAAGTCATGCCACTAGGCCAAGTTACAGGTAAGATCTCTGGATAGGCAACCACATTAACATATTTAAGAATAAATGTTTTCAAGGTATTTTTAGCAATACCAACATGTAAATAAATATATGCAAATCCACAGACTGTATATTTATGGGGTTCAGTTTTCTGTGATGTGAACATGTTGAGGATTTTCTCTTATTCAGTTCACCGATATGGCAACAGTCTTGATTTAAAAATAAAAAAGTGCTGTTGTGTCCTTAGGCAAGACACCTCACCCACTTTGCCTAGTATGAATGTGATGTGTGCGTGTTGGTGGGAGGGTCTGATGGTACAGACTGGCAGAAGTAAATGAATAATGCATAGAATTGTAAAGCTACTTTTTATCTGGAAAAGTGCTATGTAATAATAATAATAATACATTTCTGTTCCTTCTGAAACCCATGGACATACACAGCCTATGGTAAAGTGTCCAGAGAATCCCACACACTGCTGGTACCTGTGAAGGCATTCATAAACGTGGAGAGGGAGCGGTTCAGCATCTTAAAGAACGGATCTCGAACCGGAAACCTCTGAGATCCACAAAGAACCGTGTGCTCCAGGATGTGAGGTACCCCAGTGCTGTCCATGGGAGTGGTCCTGAACTGTACACTGAGAGTGGGAAGGGGAGAGGGGGAGGTGGGGAGATGGAGGGGAGAGAAGAAGGGAGAGAGAGAGAGAGAAAAGAGAGAGAGGGAGAAAGAGGGAGGGGGCAGAGGGAGAGAGAGTGCATCTTTAATCAATGATACCCAACTATAGTGAGTGTTTTAAGAGGTATCATGCTCAATTCTAAATTCTTCTAACTTGCACCGTTTACTGTTCCACCAAGGTTAAATAGACATTTGAACACAACATGGGCTCTCCAAACAAAACATAAAAAGGGGTCGGCTTACCAAGGTTTTGCAAGACTCACTGTCTGCAGTTACATCACATCAAACTACACACACAGAATGAGTTGGTCCTGACCTGAACAGATTGTTGGAGTCATCTCTGGCTGCGTGCAGATAGTGAGCTCCTGTTTGATCGTGAGTGAGTTTGACCGCAGTGAGAAACAGGTCCGGGACAGACACCACCTGAAATACCAACAATGTTAACAGCTTTTACACAGAATAAGACCCCATGGAGACACAGAGAGGGCATCGGACACACAGGGAGGGCATCTGACATACAGGGACATTTCATAACATGTTTGTAGAGGTCTAAACTACAGGGCTAGAAGCTTTAACAGAATAAGAAACCATGGAGACACATACAGACACATGTAAAGTTTAAACTCCTGCACCTCTTTGATGGTGAACCCATGAATGTTCTGTCCAGGCGTGTACTGCAGCGCCCTCTCTGGAGCTGAGGTGCTCTGCAGTGCTCTGCATGTGTGTCTATGGAGGACATTTAATCTGGGAACACAATAAAAACAGTGAATAAAGAGGTATTACAAATAATAGTTTAATATAGTACCAAATAATTTTAAAGGTGATGTTGTTCATTTCAAACTGATTTATAAGAGATTATTTTGAAACAGTAAAAGCATATGACAAATACACTGCACTATCACTATGGCCATTTAAAACCCAACTGTGGCTTTATTAATCTGCAGATGTTGTGGTGCGGCAGGATAAATATAACAGGGATTATGGGCCAGCAGCCCAGGACAAGCCATAGACTATATAAACCAGGTCTAAACCAGGACTAAACCTAAACTTGTACCAACTAGTTCTAAATTCAGACTAAACTAGGCCTAAACCAGGGCTTAACAAAGACTAAACCAGGTCTAAATAAGGTCTAAACCAGGACTGAACCCGTACAGAAACAGGACTGAACTAGAACTAAACCAGGACTAAACCAGGACTAACAGAAATGGTCAGGTAAAAAACATCTGTGTATTTTCCTTCCTTTCCACCGCATTCTACAGTCTGACAACAACCAATACAGAATGACATTACATTGAAGTAAATTTAAAAGGCCCATATTACGCTATGTTATAATGTGGTTTCCTTATAAAAAAAAAAAAACCAAACCAAAAAACATTTTGAGCTTTGAAGAAGAGTCTAATAATGCAGGATTATTCAAACGTGTAAATATCAAGTAAAAGTCAAACACAACTCCAAATATATTTTTGAGGAGGTAACAGCATTATAATATGGCTAAAAGTCCACAAGAATACATTTTGTGTAATTTAGGACCTTTATTATGTATTTTGCAATTTGCAATGTCACCCCACGTGCACTGAACTCATGTTGTCATTCATAAAATTAAACTATTCCATCTAAACATAGACAAACAATATTACTGTTTGACCCTGTTGTATTGTTACTTTAATGTTTAATTCGCATATGTCCTGACTATTCCATCCCTCTGTATCTCTGATGTTAACTCTGTCATTCAAAAACCTGCTAAAACTCACCGTAAGACTTTGTGGATCGCGGTTTTCGTCTGTCGCCACATGTTTTCTTTTATTTCGAGTTAAATTACAAAATAAAATTATAATATTATAAAGTTTTTAGCTCAAATATTACACATTTTCGGGGGAATGGTAAAGTCATGTGTTTGAAATGAACCCGGAAGCACTGCGCAGGAAGACCCGCCCCCACAGGCTCATTCTTCGTTATGATTGGTTACAGGGCTGAGTAGAATAGATATAATTGGCTGAAAGAATTGACCTTCACAAATTTTAAACCACACGTTGAGAAGTATTGTTTATCCAAAAAATTCTCTTCTTAGTGGACAAAAACGATGGAATGTGGAGAGAAGGTTAAATTAAATTAGATTACATTGCAATTATGGAATTAAATATTGCATATATGAAGTTTAGTACTTTCTCCAACAGATGGCGACATTTAATGTCGTTTGTGGTTTGACCTGCTCAACGCCACTTCTGGCGAGGGGCATTGTGTCCCCCCCCCCTCTGGGATCGCAATTTTCACCCCCTGAACGTCGACGAAAAGTCTCACATAGGGGTATCAAATCGACCGGCTTGGCAAAAAATATGCATAATATATGCGATAAAATATGCATCACGAAATTGACCCACGCACACCGACTCGACAGCGCCACCTAGAAAATTCAAAATTTTCAAATGAATTGGGAGCCGACACGCATTTTTGGCCCTAGCTCGACGAAATTCACACCAGTGATAGAGCTCATGGAGACAAGCAAAAAAGCTAATCCTAGGGTGGAAAGGAAGTCGGCCATATTGAATCGAAAATTCGCCAATTTTTTTCGCTGCATGTTTTCAAAACGTATCTCCTCCCAGGTTTTTGGTCCAATGAGCTCAGATTTCACATGCCACATCTAGCCTCCTGAGACCCGGCCCATTCATTTGTGTCCTTTACAATGGACATTTTGTTCACCTGTATCTTTCTTAAGTGTTTGGAGTAACCCTCCCAAGTCCTACAGTATTCTGTAGGGGACATCCTGGGCTTTCCAGTGATGTGTCATGTGATGGGTTTGCATGCTGGGAACTGTTTTCCTCTATCAAGATGGCTGCCATACCAACAACAACATTTTATGGAAAGAGGAGAAGTAAGTCAAATATTCTTTATCTATTGCTATTTTTACCATGATAATTATATATTTTCTTGTTCATAAACATGTTAAGAACAACATTTTTACATCTGAAAACAGTTTCATTACTTCTGTTTTGAAATAACAGACATTTAATGAATGTCAACTGTAGTGGACACCAGGACCATTTTAATGTATTTAATGACTGCACATTGTTGCAGGTGAAAGAAGTGAAGGAGAGAGGATTCCATACTGGATAGTAGAGGGAGATTCAGATTTGGAGCTTTCAGATGAGGAAAAGGATGAGAATGAGGAGTATCAGCCTGTGATAGGTGAAGATGATGATGAAGGAGAGGAAGAAGATGCAGGAGAATCGGATGAGTCAGAGGCAGAGAGGGAGCAGCAAAGTCATCATGCTCTGTGGGCATGGAGTAACTTGTATCTTTTATTTAGTTTCAGGCTAATGTATTATATTTTATGATCATGCTAGATGATTGTAATATTTGTAATAGGTGTAAATGCTGTTAAATACATACAAGTTACCTAAAAATATGCTTATAAATTTTGTTGGTCAATAGGGTGTCATATCACATCCATGACACTGAAATTACTGCATTAATCCAAATTGATATGAAAAAAATAACTCCTTTTATTGACTTGATTTTTTCCCCATCATAACAGATTCACACCTGTGCTACCTGGGCTTCCTCCCTTGTGCATCATGTGTGTACCACATAGATAGATACAGATATTCCCCATTCTGTCAGTCATAGCTAGTTTGTCCTCATGAGTCTTTTTGAACAGACTCATGAAAAAACACTGGAAATATAGAGTATAGAATATTAACATTAGATATTATATTGGCTCAAAAAATCTATATTGTCCCATTCCTATGAAATAATTACAACACCAGGACTAAACTGGGACAATCCAGGACTATACCAGACTAAAACATGGGCCAGACTTTCCCAAACCAGGTTTAAATAAGAACTAATGGTGATCAGCTCTGATCTGATGCCACTGTCTTTGTTCTAAACACTCTTTGTTCTAATGACTCATCTCACATCAACACAACCCAGTGTTGAAAACTGACAGGTGACCTCATTATTTTTTGGTTTAAGTTTCATAGAATCTGCAAGTTAAACAGAGAAGATTGGAAGTTCCACTGAAACTGTAAATGTTTGATATGTCTTGTAAAATGTGAAATCTGAACAGAATGCTCTTTGTAAAACAGAAATTGCAAATCAAATCTCAATCATAATTCTTGTCAGAAAAATGTCTCTACCTGTAAGCCTAAATCAAATCACCAGTACAACAGGTATGTGCAGCTCAAACGTTTATTTATTAGATGTTCATTTTGGACGTGTGAGAAGCTCCACAGTCCTGGCTCCTCCTGTTTCTCCTCCTCTGGACGTGGTTTGCTTCTGCACCAACATCTGCACATCCACCTTCAGGGTTCCTCCAGCCTCTTCAGACTCAGAATCCTCAAGATCTGTGAGCAATGTTGGTTGAACGCCATGTCGCTGCAAAATTTGATTAATTACTCATTTTAGATTGGTGATCAATAAAAAGATTTTGAAATGTATTTGCTGTTGTTTAAGTCACCATTCTTCACTGTGCTAGCCCTTGTTTAGTCTTCATTTAATAAAATTTAGGCTTAAAGTAAAGGTTTAATCAAGATTCAAACTCAGACTAAACCAAGTTGAAACCAGGACTGAAACCTGGCTCAGTCTCAGTGTGAGGGGTTTCAGTATTTAAACATAAAAGCCAGTGAGCCCGATCCAGGCTTCTTCTTTTTCTTCTTCTTCTTGGGCTTTCTGAGTTGGTTCATGACTCTTTCCAGATAAGCATCCACATCTCCATCTCTCTTCTTCAGCCAGTGTTACTGAGCGATCTTTTTTTTTTCTCCCTGGTGTACATCCTATTTTATGTCTTTATTCAGGAATCACTGTTGGAGTTTGTAAAGATAAACTGAAGAGGAATCTGCGGCAGAGGTTCAGCCAAGTGTTTGAGGGTGTGGCTAAAGCAGGAGACTCCGCTCCCTGACCCAGAGAGGGCGGAGCCTCAGAGGTCAACCAGGAACATGAGGTCAGACATAAGGAGAGTGCTTCCAGGAGACCGGCCACTTCAGAGACCATCATCACATGTGAAGACCTCTTTAAAGCCCACCCACATTGACCAGAGCCAATCCAGACAGTGCTGAGAAAGGGCGTGGCCGGTGTAGGGAAAACAGTGCTGACTCATAAGTTCAGTCTGGACTGGGCTGAAGGCAGAGCCAACCAGGACCTCCAGCTGCTGTTCCCGTTCACTTTCAGAGATCTCAATGTGCTCAGAGACACACAGTTCAGCCTGGTGGGACTGATGCACCACTTCTTCAGTCCATCCAAAATCTCTGCAGCTTCCAACAGCTCCAGGTGCTCTTCATCTTTGACGGTCTGGACGAGTGCAGACTTCCTCTGGAGTTCAGCCGAACTCGTGTCCTGACCAACCCTACAGAGTCTGCCTCAGTGCATGTGCTGCTGGTAAACCTCATCAGGGAGAGCCTGCTTCCCTCTGCTCACTTCTGGATAAACACGATGCCTGATGAGTGTGTCTCCTTGGTGACAGAAATACGAGGGTTTGCCAACCCACAGAAGGAGCAGTACTTCAGGACAAGGTTCAGAGACCAGGCCACAGCCGTCATCTCCCACATCAAGAGCATCCGCAGCCTCCATCATGTGCCACAGTTACACAGTTATACAGAAACTTCTGGAACAAACAGAACAACCAGAGCTGCCCCGGACTCTCACACAGATGTACATCCACTTCCTGGTGGTTCAGGCCAGAACATCAAGTATCAACAGGGATCTGGAACAGACCTTCACTGGAGTCCAGACACCAGGGAGATGGTGCTGTCTTTGGTAAAACTGGCCTTTGAGCAGCTGCAGAAAGGAAACGAGATCTTCAATGAGTGTGACCTGAGTGAGTGTGGGCTGGACGCTGCAGCGGCCTCAGTGTACTCTGGAATGTTCACACAGGTCTTTAGAGAGGAGCCAGGCCTGTACCAGGACAAGGTCTACTGCTTCATCCATCTGAGTGTGCAGGAGTTTCTGACTGCTCTTCACGTCCATCAGACCTTCTTCAGCTTTGGAGAGAATCTGTTGACACCACCTTACTTCTCTGAGAGTCCTGAGGCTGAGGAAACCGTCTACTGCTCTGCTATGGACCAGGCCTTACAGAGTTCAAACAGACACCTGAACCTGTTCCTGCACTTCCTCCTTGGACTGTCTCTGCCGACCAATCAGAGCCTGCTGCAGGGTCTGCTGAGTCAGAGAAGAAGTGAACGGACCAATCAGGAGACAGTAGAGTATATCAAAAAAAGTTGAATGAAGAGGCTCTGTCTGCAGAGAGACGCCTGAACCTGCTCTACTGTCTGAATGAGCTGAACAACCACAGTCTGCTGAAGGAGATACAAGAGCTCATGAGAGAACAGATCTCTAGGTTAAATTCTCCTGCTCTGTGGGCAGCTCTGTCCTTCCTCTTTGATAGGTTCACCTTTTTAACCTATATTACAGTTCAAAAGAGAAGAGAAGACAAGAGAGATTATTTTGTCTCAATATTGAGGAGAAAGAGCGGGGAGGCAAAACCTTCAGTTTACAACCTCACTCCTTTCTGAAGTCTCCACCGTCTTTCTCCTCCTTTTATTTAGTTAGGGACCCTAGTTACAAATGCATTCTCAAGGGATGGGGGACATAGTTTACATACTTTGCAAGCAGAATAAAAACATATGACGAGATTCACAGAGAAATACATTTTGTTTTCGCATCTCCAAAGGTCATTCCCAAGATGTTTCTGTTTCACACATTCAGAGTGACCTTCTTCCCGTGGGATCCTGCAACTTTCAAAAGATAACTTCTGCAAGACTCAAGAACTGTCGTAACGGTGCGGATAGGACCAAAGGATGCAGACCAGAGCAGTTTTAACAGTGTTTATTTACAGCGGTGAAAATGCAGTCTTTAAACAGGTCACAAGAGCAGGTACAGGAACCGGGGAGCGGGAGACGGGTCAGGCGGGTGCGGTGCAGGTAGAGGCGGGCAGGACAGGACCAGAACGGGGATAGAAGCAGGTGCGGTACCAGGGCGGGCGGAGCAGACGAAGACCAGAGCGGGGAGCGGGCGACAAACCAGAGACCAGGACCGGACAGGAGACGAGACGAGCAGGAGACGAGACGAGCAGGAGACGAGACGAGCAGGAGACGAGACGAGCCGGAGACGAGACGAGCAGGAGGCGATACCGGGACTGGAACGTGACGGCAGGAGCTGGGCGAGTGGAGGCAGGAATCTGGAGGGTGCATAAATCCAAATGAGCATTTGCAGGAGAGTACCAAATAACAAAGCTTAGCTAGAAACATTCACGTTTACACGCGGACGGTCTGGCACCGAGTGTAGACTGCCAAGCCTTCTTGTACTCAGCAGCAGGTGGTGGTGATTAGGCTGATGCACCCCAGGTGTGCACGGGAGGAGTCAGGCACTCCACCCAGCTCCAGACACACAGGTAGGGGAGGGGGAGAGAGCACGGGAGGACAGGGAAACTGACATCATGACAGTACCCCCCCCCTAAGGTCCACCTCCTGGTGGACCCCCAGGCTTGTCAGGATGAGCGCGGTGGAAGTCTCTCACCATGTCGGGGTCCAGAATGCGTGCCCTGGGCACCCAGGATCGCTCCTCCGGACCGTAACCCTCCCAATCGACGAGGTACTGGAGGCCCCTACCACGGCGACGAACGTCAATCAGGCGGCGGACGGTGAACGCCGGGTGGCCGTCAATGACTCGGGCGGGCGGTGGGGGATCGGCCGGAGGGCACAGGTCGCTGGTCCGGACTGGTTTAACCTGGGAGACGTGAAAGGTCGGATGAATCCGGAGAGACGGGGGTAACTGGAGGCGCACCGCCGATGGATTTATGATCCTCATGATCTTAAACGGTCCCAGGAATCGGGGGGACAGCTTACGGGAGTCCGTCTTCAGCGGGACCGTCTTGGCGGAGAGCCAAACCATCTGGCCAGGTTGGTATACGGGCGCCGGGACACGGTGGCGATCGGCCGTCGCCTTAGTGCGCGCTCCAGCCCGAAGAAGGGCCGCCCTGGCCTTCTTCCAGATCCGGCGACAGCGCTGGAGATGGCGCTGAACAGACGGGACGGCGAGGTCCCTCTCCTCCGTGGGAAAGAGAGGGGGTTGATATCCCAGCGATGCCTCGAAGGGGGACATACCAGTGGCGGAACTCACGAGGGAGTTGTGAGCATACTCTATCCAGGGCAGGTGAGTACTCCAGGTCGCGGGGTTGGCGGAGGCTGTGCACCGTAGGGCCGACTCCAGGTCTTGGTTGGCCCGCTCCGTCTGCCCATTAGATTGTGGATGGAACCCGGACGTGAGGCTAACCGTGGCCCCCAAACCGTCGCAGAAAGACCGCCATACCTGAGAGGTGAATTGGGTCCCTCTGTCGGACACGATGTCCACCGGGATGCCGTGGAGTCGGAAGACATGACTGGTCAGCTGGTCGGCAGTTTCTTTGGCTGTGGGGAGCTTAGGCAGGGCAACGAAATGGGCGGCCTTGGAGAAGCGGTCCACAATGGTGAGAACCACCGTGTTCCCCTGGGAAGGGGGAAGGCCCGTCACGAAGTCCAAGGCGATGTGGGACCAAGGGCGACGAGGAACTGGGAGAGGATGCAAGAGACCAGAAGGGGGTGAGTGGGAGGCCTTGGCCCGAGCACATACCTGGCAGGCGGCGACATAAGCCCGGGTGTCTGTGTCCATCGTGGGCCACCAGAAGCGTCTCCTGAGGAGGGAGAGAGAGCGACCGGCACCAGGATGGCAGGCGAAACGGGAGGCATGGACCCACTGGAGCACCTGAGACCGGACAGAATCGGGAACAAACAGTTTACCTGGAGGGCCGTTACCTGGGTCGGGGTCGTTGGTCTGGGCCTCTCGGACGGTGTCCTCGATATCCCAATGGACCGCGGCCACCACACACGAGGAGGGAATAATTGTTTCTGCGGTGACCGGGCTATCCTCCAGGGCGAACTGGCGGGAGAGGGCATCGGGTTTGACGTTCCGAGATCCGGGGCGGTAGGTGAGGAGAAAGTTGAAGCGGCTGAAGAAGAGGGACCAACGAGCTTGACGGGGATTGAGGCGCCTGGCGGACTGGATGTACTCCAAGTTTTTATGGTCGGTCCAGACGATGAATGGTTGCTCCGCCCCTTCGAGCCAGTGGCGCCACTCCTCCAAGGCCAGCTTTACGGCAAGGAGCTCCCGATCCCCCACGTCATAATTGACCTCGGCCGAGGACAATCGCCGGGAAAAGAAGGCGCAGGGACAGAGGCGGTTGTGGGGGTCGAACCTCTGCGAAAGCACGGCCCCCACTCCCGAGTCGGAGGCGTCGACCTCCACGATGAATTGCCGTGAAGGGTCGGGCTGGTGCAGGATGGGAGCGGAGGTAAATAGTCTCTTAAGCTTCTCGAAGGCTGTCTGCGCCTCAGGAGACCAGGCAAACTGCAAAGCAGGAGAGGTGAGTTTAGTTAAGGGCGAGATAACCCTACTAAAATCCCGGATGAAACGTCTATAAAAATTGGCAAAGCCGATAAATCTCTGGAGCTGTCTCCGGCTGGTAGGAACGGGCCACTCAGTGACAGCCTGGATCTTTTCAGGGTCAGCTCTTACTTGGCCCCGCCCCACAATGAAGCCCAAAAAGCTGACCTCCTCTGCGTGAAACTCGCATTTCTCAGCTTTCACGAACAGTTTATTCTCGAGGAGGCGCTGGAGAACCTGGCGAACGTGCTGATGATGCTCCTGGGGGGACCGCGAGAAAATCAAGATGTCATCCAAGTAAACAAAGACGAATCGGTTAAGGAAATCACGGAGCACATCGTTGATGAGGGCTTGGAATACGGCAGGGGCGTTGGTGAGACCGAAGGGCATAACCAAGTATTCGAAATGTCCCAGGGGTGTCTTGAAGGCCGTCTTCCATTCGTCTCCCTCCCTGATGCGCACCAGGTGGTACGCATTCCGCAAATCCAACTTGGAGAAGATGGTCGCACCGTGGAGGGGCGTAAATGCCGAGTCCAGTAAGGGAAGCGGGTATTTATTCTTTACAGTTATATTGTTCAGACCCCGGTAATCAATGCAAGGCCGCAGGGATTTGTCCTTCTTAGCCACAAAGAAGAACCCCGCTCCCACGGGTGAAGTGGACGGGCGGATGATTCCGGCAGCCAGGGACCCACGGATATAGTCCTCCATTGACTCGCGTTCAGGTTTAGACAGGTTATATAGCCTGCTAGATGGTAGTGGGGCACCCGGCAGGAGGTCAATGGCGCAGTCATATGGGCGGTGGGGCGGTAAAGAGAGGGCCTTGCTCTTGCTAAAAACCTCCCCCAGGTCGTGATATTCAGCAGGCACCGAGGACAGATTGGGGGTGTCTGGGGACGGATCAGCGACAGGAACGGACCTCCCGGCCGGAGGGAGGGCGGACCGAAGGCACTTGGCGTGGCAATCGGGACTCCAGCCCGAAACTCCGCCCCTGGCCCAATCGAAAACAGGGTTGTGGGCGCGTAGCCAGGGGTAACCAAGGACCAGAGGAGAAGCGGAGGAGGACAGGACATGAAACTGACGGTTCTCTTGGTGGTTGCCGGACAGAATCACGGTGACAGGTTCTGTGATGTGAGTGATGTGCCCCAGAAAACGTCCATTGAGCCCCTGGGCATTTAAGGGGCGTTCGAGGGGCTCCAGGTAGACCCCGAGCTGCTCCGCGACTTGGGCATCAATAAAGTCCCTCTCAGCCCCGGAGTCGATAAGGGCGGAAACGCATAAGGTCTCTGTGCGAACGCACAGGGTGGCGCTGAGCCGCAGTCTATTAGAAGAGTCCAGGATGTGTTGCTCGCCCACCAGTACTCCCAGTGCTACTGGTGGGCCCCCCCTTTTGGCCGAACCGGGCAAGTGACCACATAATGTCCGCGCTCACCGCAGTAGAGGCAAGCCCCGGCCAGACGACGCCTCCGTTGACGCTCCTCGGCCGACACAAGGGTCCTGTCGAGTTGCATGGGCTCATCCGGCGGGGGCGGGGCAGCGCGTGGCTCCGGCGGGACCGGTGACCGGCGTCTCTCTCGGCGACGAGCCCGTAGGCGGTTGTCTATACGGTGAGTGAGGGAGATGAGGGTCCGCAGGTCGGGGGGTTCGTCCCGGGAAACCAATTCATCTTTCAAAGTCTCGTTCAGGCCCCGCACAAACACAGCCCGCAGCGCGCTGTCCGTCCAGTCCAGCTCCGCCGCATGTGTCCAGAATTCAATGGAATAATCCGCTACCGTCCTGGAGCCCTGGCTGAGAGTCAATAACCGGGAGGCAGCATTGTCCTGGTAGTGCGGGTGGTCAAACACCAGCTTAAACGTGGACACAAATTCATTAAAATCCAGGCTATCCACAGACGTCTTCATTAGGCGCGCCTCTGCCCACTGGAGAGCTCTGCCCCGGAGTAATCCACATATATATCGGATCTTGGTGGCCCCCGAGCTGAAACGAGAAGGGCATTGCTGGAACATGAACTCGCACTGGAACAGGAATCCGCGACAGAGGTGAGGTTGTCCAGCATACGGCTCCGGATCCGTGCCTCTCGGCTCCGGGAGGCGTGGCGGCGCTCCGGCTGCAGCAGGCGGGGTGACGAGGAGCGCGGCCACCTGGTGGTTAAGCTGTGCCACCTGCTGGGACAATGTCTGATTTAGCTCCAATAGAGTTCGAATGGATTGTTCATGCTGACCCAGCACCGCCTCGGGGTGAGAGTGCGTGAGGCGGCGCGTCTGGTCCGGATCTGAGCCTGCTTGGTCCATAGTGGCCAGACCGTTCTGTCGTAACGGTGCGGATAGGACCAAAGGATGCAGACCAGAGCAGTTTTAACAGTGTTTATTTACAGCGGTGAAAATGCAGTCTTTAAACAGGTCACAAGAGCAGGTACAGGAACCGGGGAGCGGGAGACGGGTCAGGCGGGTGCGGTGCAGGTAGAGGCGGGCAGGACAGGACCAGAACGGGGATAGAAGCAGGTGCGGTACCAGGGCGGGCGGAGCAGACGAAGACCAGAGCGGGGAGCGGGCGACAAACCAGAGACCAGGACCGGACAGGAGACGAGACGAGCAGGAGACGAGACGAGCAGGAGACGAGACGAGCAGGAGACGAGACGAGCCGGAGACGAGACGAGCAGGAGGCGATACCGGGACTGGAACGTGACGGCAGGAGCTGGGCGAGTGGAGGCAGGAATCTGGAGGGTGCATAAATCCAAATGAGCATTTGCAGGAGAGTACCAAATAACAAAGCTTAGCTAGAAACATTCACGTTTACACGCGGACGGTCTGGCACCGAGTGTAGACTGCCAAGCCTTCTTGTACTCAGCAGCAGGTGGTGGTGATTAGGCTGATGCACCCCAGGTGTGCACGGGAGGAGTCAGGCACTCCACCCAGCTCCAGACACACAGGTAGGGGAGGGGGAGAGAGCACGGGAGGACAGGGAAACTGACATCATGACAAGAACAAACATTAGTGCAGATTACATAGTTTACATAGTTGAAATGAATATAATGATTATAGTAACTACAGTTACAGTACAGTACCTACAGTACCTTTAAAATGAACAGTGAGATAACATCATATAACTTGAATATATATTTTGAATCCATCACTCTTACTGTCCTCAGACTCAGACCTGGAGGAGTTTGACCTGAGGAAATACCAGGCCTCAGAGACAGCTCTCCTGAAACTGCTGCCAGTGGTCAAAGCCTCCACCAAAGCCCTGTGAGTCCAGACTGTATTTAAACTCTTTTGTCATGGTTCTAGTGTCTAATGTTCCTCTCTCTCCTCAGTCTTTGTGGCCTGCAGTTTGGAGACTCTTAGGTAAGATGCACTCTGCCCCTTTTGTCCATATGAGTATAATCCTGTGTATCTCTAGGTTGTCTGGATGTCTGGTCACAGAGAGGGGCGGGGCTGCTCTGGCCTCAGCTCTGAGCTCCGCCTCCTCCCATCTGAGAGAGTTAGACCTGAGCTACAACCATCCAGGACCCTCAGCTGAGCTCCTGACCGCTCTACGGGACGACCCACACTGCCCCCTGCAGTCTCTCAGGTGTGGGTCCTGGTTCAGTGGGTCTCTGGTCCATGCTTGGTCCAGGTCTTGGTCTCTGGTCTAAACTGGACTTGTGTGTTTCAGGTTGGATCGTGCTGGAGAACAGTGGATGGTCCCAGGTCTGAGGAAGTGTGAGTCTCTGTATTTCATTCAGTTCATGAGGGCATTAACATTATGTAACTTTATCAGGCTTCAAGTCTTCACAGTTGTAGAGGAAAAATCTGTGAGTGATTTGAACAACATGGATATACAGAGCTCCTGCACCAGCTCAACTAAATTTGCAATGGACACTACATTGGCAGGGGAAAATTTGCGGCAAGTTCATTTTTGGAGTGGCAAATACATTTAAACAAAGATTTATTTTAAAACTAATAACAGTGAATAATGCATTAGTCTTATTTAGTGCTTTTCCAGATGTTCAGCATTGCTTTATAATTGAGTGCATTGTTCATTCACTCCACACTCAGTGATAAAATACTATGGTAGCTCCAGTTGCCCTGGGGTAGACCCTCCGGCCACCACCAACACTCATACACCATATTCATACTAGGCAATACTAGGCCATTTTTGCCACTTGCGCCCCACTGTTGCACCTGGTATTCCCAGCGGTCTCCCATCCAAGTACTAACCAGACCCAGTCCTGCTGACTGAGATCTGACAAGATCAGGCTTTGACAAGGAGGTTTGGCAACTAATCAGATTAACATGAGCTTAATGTACCAGCCCTACACATGTGGACAAAAATGTTGGTACCCATCGGTTAATGAAAGAAAAACTCACAATGGTCAGAAATGACTTGAATCTGACAAAAGTAATAATAAATAAAAATTAAATGAAATTTAACCAATGGAAGTCATACATTGCTTTTCAACCATGCTTCAACAGTTTTATATATATATATATATATATATATATATATATATATATATATATATATATACTAAATGAAACAGGCCTGGACAAAAATGATGGTACCCTTAACATAATATTTTGTTGCACCTTTTGAGGCGATCACTGCAATCAAACGATTCCTGTAACTGTCCATGAGACTTCTGTACCTCTCAGCAGGTGTTTTGTCCCACTCCTCATGAGCAAACTACTCCAGTTGTCTCAGGTTTGAAGGGTGCCTTTTCCAGACGGCATGTTTCAGCTCCTTCCAAAGATGCTCAATAGGATTTAGGTCAGGGCTCATAGAAGGCCACTTTAGAATAGTCCAATATTTTCCTCTTAGCCATTCTTGGGTGTTTTTATCTGTGTGTTTTGGATCATTGTCCTGTTGCAAGACCCATGACCTGCCACTGAGACCAAGCTTTCTGACACTGGCCAGCACATTTCTCTCTAGAATCCCTTGATAGTCTTGAGATTTCGTTGTACCTGCACAGATTCAAGACACCCTGTGCCAGATGCAGCAAAGAACATAACAGAGCCTCCTCCATGTTTCACAGTAGGGACAGTGTTCTTTTCTTGATATGCTTCATTTTTCCATCTGTGAACATAGAGCTGATGTGCCTTGGCAAAAAGTTCAATTTTTGTCTCATCTGTCCATAGGACATTCTCCCAGAAGCTTTGTGGCTTGTCAACATGTAGTTTAGCAAATTCCAATCTGTTTTTTTTTTTTTTTATGATTTGTTTTCAATGGTGTCCTCCTTGGTCATCTCCATTAAGTCCACTTGGGCTCAAACATTGATGGATGGTGTGATCTGACACTGATGTTCCTTGAGCTTGAAGTTCACCTTTAATCTCTTCAGAAGCTTTTCTGGGCTCTTTTGTTTCCATTCGTATTATCCGTCTCTTTGATTTGTCATCAATTTTCCTCCTGTGGCCATGTCCAGGGAGGTTGGCTACAGTCCCATGGATCTTAAATTTCTGAATAATATGTGCAACTGTAGTCACAGGAACATCAAGCTGCTTGGAGATGGTCTTATAGCCTTTACCTTTAACATGCTTGTCTACAATTTTCTTTCTAATCTCCTGAGAAAACTCTTTCCTTCCTCTGGTCCATGTTGAGTGTGGTGCATGTCACCAAACAGCACAGTGACGACCTGTAGCCCTATATATAATCCCACTGACTGATTACAAGACTGTAGACACCTGTGATGTGAATTAGTGGACATATCTTGGATTAATGTGTCCTTCTGGTCACATTTTTTTCAGTCTGTTCTAGGGGTACCATAATTTTTGTCCAGGTCTGTTTCATGAGTTTATTTTTTTAAATAATTCTGTTCAAGGATGGTTGAAAATTGGTTAAATTTCATAGAAGTTTTATTTATTATTATTTTTGTCAGATTTTAGTTATTTTTGTGACCATTGTGAGTTTTTCTTTCATTAACTGAAGCGTACCAACAATTGCTTCCATGTGTGTATGTCCTGAAAATAAAATCAAACATTAGACATAAGGCCACTTTACCATTTTGCAGGGACACATTTTTCATCAACATCATTGGTTGTTATTATGTGGGTCACGACTGAAAAGGGTTGAAAACTCTGCTCTAACTAATGTGCAGATGGTTTACAGACCACAAATTATAAATCATTTTTGTCAATGTCATAAACATCTACAAATCATTGATTTAACTGTTTTTCTACAGTTGACATTTCTCAGCAGCCAATTATTCAAACTGTTTCATGTGGTACACAACATAAAACAAAGTGCTTTACAGAATAAGAAAGACAATAAAAGCACAATACAAGCAAATAAAAACATAACCTAACTGTGGGCCCCAGCTGGAGGCCAGTCTCGGAGGTTCAAGAGATTCCTGGACCAAACCAGGTCAGGGTCAAAACGGACACCCAGGTCTGTGACAGAGAATAAGAGGGAACCACTGTGGCCTACAAAAGAAAAATCCACTTCTCTCATTAATCTGGAGTTTTGTAAATCCAAGGCCCTGGCCACAATCTCTGAAACTCCAATAAACTTTGTTCATTCTCCTTTACACCAGTGTGGAGTTAGGTGATGTTTGCTGGAATTGCGTAACATCTAGTTGCTCTATAGCCTTTCATATGCATTATTACAGCTTAAAATGTGAGGAAAATACAACTTTTCAGATTCACAGGAACAGGAAGTGATGTCATGTGTTTGTGTCCTCAGATTCCTGTGAGTTTTCTCTGGATCCAAACACAGCTCACAGAAAACTCAAACTGTCTGAGGACAAACAGACAGTGACCTGTGTGAGAGAGGAGCAGCAGTATCCAGATCATGAGGACAGATTTACAAATAACTATCAGGTCCTGAGCTGCACTGGCCTGAGGGGGCGCTGTTACTGGGAGGTGCAATGGAGGGGGTGTGCTGAAATAGCACTGAGTTACAAAGGAATCAGACGGAGAGGAGAGAGAGAGAGGAGTGTTGGTTTGGAGGCAATGATCAGTCCTGGAATCTGATGGTCTTAGATGGAGGTTACTCTCTCTATCACAACAACAGACATACAGCCCTCTCCTCCTCCTTCTCCTCTTTCTCCTCCTTACGTCACTCAGGTCGAGTGTCTGTGTTCCTGGACTCTGAGACTGGATCTCTGTCCTTCTATGAGGTCCGCTCAGATGGAGAACTGTTCCACCTTCGCACCTTCAGCTCCTCCTTCACTGAGCCTCTGTTTCCTGGGTTTGGAGTGCTGTTTGAAGGTGACTGTGTCTGTGCTGGATCTGAGGAGAGACTTCTGACTCTTTCTTTTTTTAGCCTCACACCTGTGATTCTTCAAAACTGAGAGGAATTAAAGTAGTTAGTCAATAACAGGAGACAAGTAAAAGTATGTTTCAGAAATACTCTCACAAAGTACTTTTACTTGACGTGTGCCACTGCCCTCTGGTGGTGATGTACGTTCATCAATTAAACCACACACTGTAAGATCAGCTTAAATCTTCAGAGCAGGAATAGGAATAACATGATATAATACAAGACTGAAATACAAATAACAAAGTCACACTATCATCATTTTTTATGATATTGTATATTATATATCTATTTGGGAAATCCTTTTTTCATACAGTTTTACTGTCATTTAAGATCTCTGAATGAGCAGCAAACAAGCCTCTTTGTTCAAGCCACATCTGTAGTGACAAACACAGCCACACATGCCTCCACCAGGGGGCAGTGTATCACACCAAAACACAAAACTTCATCTGCACAAACAGCCTTCTGTTATAATGCACTGAAGGAGTGGAACAATCTCCCGACTGAACTAAAAAGACAAACAAACTATGCAACATTTTGGATGTATCTTAAAAAGTGTGAATGGAATAACCAAACGTGCAGCTGATAAAGAGAGTGCAGTACCTCACACTGCCACATGTGTGTACCACTGATATATTGTGTTTTTGTATCTATGGACTGATGTAACAGTGAACTGTACAAGTGGTTAATGTGTCTGTTATAAGAGGATCTCCTGAGTTTGTAAATCGCTCATACTTCACTTTGTTAATGTGTGATACTGTGTGTGTGGCTCAGACAGTGGACAGTGTGAACTGTGCTTACTGTTCACTCAATGTAACTGCAATGTATCATTGATTTGTGTAAATCAGGGACTGCAGATGGAAACTCACTGTTTAGCTCTAATCTGGTGTGGAACATCTCTGTTTTTATCATCTTAATGTCTCTGTACACTGTCCCTTCAAATAAAGACAAAACTAAACAAACACAAGTCATTTTACACTGACCTGGACTTAGTTGGTGTGTGATTCAGTTCTACTACTGTTCTTGTACTTTGCTGTTACAACACTGATGTTTCCCCTTTATGGCACAAATAAAAGTTCTGCCATCTTAATTTTTTCTTGTTTTCATGTTAATCTATGTTCCTCCTAATGGTAAACACAGATGAACAAATGCACAGATAAGGTCACTCAGAGTAAACAGAATTATAAAGCAGCTCATTGGCAAATACAAGCCCATATAACAGAGAAATGAGCTCTAGAAAGTGAAAACACTAAGCTCAAATGTTGGTTGTAAATAAACTAGAGTCAGTGTTAGGACATAGCTGAAATAACAGGACATAGTCTTAGCTTTGGCTTGTATAGATGTGCTCTGGTCATGTCTTTGCACACACAGGGCTATGACACTCACAATAAAAAACAACACAAAACATCTTCAGAGTTGAGCCTGTTTGAATGTAACTTTATCTCAAAATGTGACTTCGATATCAAGGGAAAGGGAATAAAAGCACTCATCTTACACTGATGCTCACATAAATATTGATTTCAAATGTTTGCAGTTCTTCAGTGATGGTCCAGTGTAGAACATCTCCTGAAGCACAGACACAGTAGAGCTTCAGGACTTGGTGTTTCTTCTGTTTTGAGTCTCTGATCTTGATGATGCTCTTTCTTTGGGGGTAAATCCAAAGGAAAACAGCCTTTCACCTTTCACACTGGGGACTGGCTGTTTCCTCACCTCCGTGTGTCTTCATTGTAACTGCAACTGTAGATTTGGTTCATGATTCTCACACCAAGATTCCATTTATTTCTTTGTAACTTATTATTGTTTTTGAATTAATCTGTTCATCACAACTACAAGCCATCCTAGACAAAAAAAAAAAAAAAAAACACAAAAAAGGTGAAAGTGACAGAGTATCTTCACAACCTGGATGCCACACTGCAAAGGCTACGACAGTACAGCCTCAGAGTTCACAAGGAGTAATGTGAGTTCCTGAAACCATCTGTGGAGTACCGAGGACACGTGATTGATGAAAAAGGCCTGCACACAGCTTGTACAAAGACAGTGACTTTATAACTAGCTTTGCATCACTGCTATGTCAAGACAAGAAATGGAAATGGACAAATGATAAAAGCTTTCTATAGTGCCAAAAACACACTCAACACATCAGAGGTTCTCACACACTTGAACTTCCACTTCCAATCCAGCTGGCCTGCGACGTGTCACCCTGTGGAGTGGGTGCTGTTATCTCACATGTGTTTCCAAATGGCGAGAAGAATACGATTGTCTCAAGCACAATAAACAAGGCAGAGTCTAACTATGCTCAGCTGGAACGAGAGGCATTTAGCATCATCTTTAGAGAGCGAAAGATCCACCAATATTTGTCTGGAAGGAAGTTTTATTCTTTTAACAGACCACAGACCTATGACAACAATCTTGGAACCACACACAGGAACCACCACTTGCAGTCTCGCATCTTCAGAGGTCGGCTTTGTTTTTGTCAACTCACTCAAGTATCGCAAATCTGACTTTCTTTGCAGATGAACTTTCCACTCCTTGTTACCAAAGATACAATAATACAAACAATAGGAAAAAAAGAAAAAAAAAACATGCAGAAAAACTATAACAAAATTAAAGGAAAAAAAAGGAGAAATTTAGGAAAAATATTTAAAAAGGTGTAAAAGTTGGTGACAAATAAACATCTAAAAAATGTTAGAAATGCTCGTTTTAAAAAGTAAAGGGAAAAATGTGGGAATAATCTAAATAAAATGTGGGAGAAAAATACAAAATTAAAAAAAAACTGACCTTGATGCAGGAAGTTTGTGTGAATATTTTGCACAAAAATATTAAACATACATTTGGGTTTGATTAGTCATGAGCATGAGGTGTGATGAGGTTCTGTTCTGTCCTGGACTTCACCAGGGATCAGGGCTGGACCTTCACTGGACTCCAGAGACCAGGGAGATGGTGGGAAAACTGGCCTTTTAGCAGCTGCAGAAAGGAAACCTGATCTTCTGTGAGTGTACCAGGACAAAGTCTACTGCTTCATCCATCTGAGTGTGCAGGAGATTCTGGCTTCATGTCCATCAGACCTTCACAGAGTCTGGAGTCAACCTGCTGTCACCATCACAGTCCTCTAAGATTCATATTTCAACAAGAAAAAACCTCTAGAAAAATGGATGTGTGGGTTAAAATCATCTGCTCAGTCTGGTCAGTCCTGTCTTTCCTCTTACTGTCGTCAGACTCAGACCTGGAGGAGTTTGTCCTGCAGAAATACCAGGCCTCAGAGACAGCTCTTCTGAATCTGCTGCCAGTGGCCAAAGCCTCCACCAAAGCCTCCACCAAAGCCTCCACCAAAGCCTCCACCAAAGCCTCCACCAAAGCCTAGGAGTGGAGATGCTATGTTCTGGACTAAAGAGCGCCACCTGCAGACTGAAGATTCTCAGGTGACTAGGGTTAGGCTTAGCAAATTCTTTTTAAACATGGACACAGAACATGTAGTGACTGTTATGTGTAGGCAAGTAAAAAGTAAAGTAAGTATGGGTTTTGATCTAACAGACTCCAAAGTGAAGCAGTACCATCAGGACACATCTGGGGTCAAAAGTTGTTAAACGCCCTTTATATGATTCTGAAGAGCACACCTTATCTACATTTGTAAAAAAAAAAAAAAAGTAAATTTAAAAAAAAATCTGTTTGTCATAATCCAATGAAATTTGGTACTCTCATTCTTTATGAGCAAACGATTCTATTGGGACCACACCCTATTTCCAACGTGAAGGCAGGCAATCAAAATATACAGACAAAATATACAAATCTAGACCTTGTACTTTAACAAACTTGTCCTAACCTCAAACTAAGGCAGCCCCATCAAGACATATCTGGGATCAAACGTTTTTAAAACATTTACATCAGTTTCAGTCAGTTAAAATTTTATCTTCAAAAATGTCTCTCCAGCAGTTAAAATGGACCATAAATATTTATTTCCAATGTGACACTGGACATAGTGAATGACATTTCAAGCCAAGGTTGACAGGCAGCCCTCTCACTGCTCTCCCATCATCACAAGGGTTACAAGGGCCATTTATCAATACTTGCAGTTTTAATTATATTTATTTCTTACTGACATATAATTTGAGTTATTTTGGAGTCAAACTAATCCAAAACCTATTAGTATTGGTCTGGATTTTCTCTTTCCTTACAAATGTGTCCTTCTCAGTCACCGTATATTATCTATATTTATCTTGTATATCTATATTATTATAATGCATCTACAAACCATAATAGGTGACATATGGCAGCTCTACAAATATGTAATGCACTTACTTCACAAAATGTACATTCATGAGAGTGCACAGGTCAGACAGGTGCACAGGTCAGACAGGTGCACGGGTCAGACAGGTGCACAGATCAGACAGCTGCACAGGTCAGACAGGTGCACAGGTCAGACAAGTGCACAGGGCAGACAGGTGCACAGGTCAGACAAGTGCACGGGTCAGACAAGTGCACGGGTCAGACAGGTGCACGGGTCAGACAGATGAACAGATCAGACAGGTGCACAGGTCAGACAGGTGCACAGGGCAGACAGGTGCACAGGTCAGACAAGTGCACGGGTCAGACAAGTGCACGGGTCAGACAGGTGCACGGGTCAGACAGGTGCACGGGTCAGACAGATGAACAGATCAGACAGGTGCATGGGTCAGACAGGTGCACGGGTCAGACAGGTGCACGAGTCAGACAAGTGCACGGGTCAGACAAGTGTACGGGTCAGACAGGTGCACGGGTCAGACAGGTGCACGGGTCAGACAGGTGCACGGGTCAGACAGGTGCACGGGTCAGACAGGTGCACCTGTATTAAAAGCTTAATGTGTGACAAACATCCCCCTAAAAGCAGCCCTACGTTAGAACAGCGTCTCAGATGTGAATCAAGACGTCTCTCCTGAAGAAATGTGCTATATGTCCCTGATGTGGAGTTGGTCCAGAACAGACAAATTTTCCTCCACACGTTTGTAATGGTTCCATTATTCCTTGGCTGCTGTTGTTTCATAAACTCAGGGGCTCCTGACTGCCCCAGTCACTCCACTGCTCTATCTGGATCGTCCATTTCACATCCACAAGCCTCTAAAACAGGGGTGTCAATCATGCAGCCCGGGGGCCGGATCCGGCCCGCCTACAGATTTGATCCGGCCCTCAGCTGATTTGTAATAAAAATATACTCAGCAAAAATTGAATTTTTTATTTTTTTTTTCCTGATTGCTAGCAAAATAGCATCATCTTCGAAAAAGATGCCACGTTTCTGGATCAAAAACAAAGCATGACTAAATCCGGTAAAATAAAAAGGTAAAATGCTGATGATTTTAGGTCTGGATCTTTTTTGTTTTTGTTTTTATGTGCAGAATGTTGAGGTCCAATCATTTCTGTATTATTTTGCACATGCTCTAATAAAATCTTTTTTTTTTTTTTAAGTACTGTATTAAGTTGTACTGCACAAAAATGAGACAGGTTCAGGTTGTTCTTAATATTTTATAAAGGAACAGTTCTCTTAACTAAAAATATTTTACATGTTTCTCTGCACAAATGTTTCTACTTATTGCTAGTATTTATGCTGTGAGTTTTCTGGTCCGGCCCCCTTGAGATCAAATTAAGTCGTATGTGGCCCCCAGACCAAAATGAGTTTGACACCCCTGCTCTAAAACAACCTGGTAGCCTCTCTGCTTGTAAAAGCACATATAAAGACAGGCCACCGAAGAGGAGAGCGAAGAAGAGGTCCCTGGTGTTGTCACCCTCCAGCTTCGAGAGGGAGCTGCTGGCAGCACTCCAGAACAGACCTCCTCCTCCTCCTCACGCTCAGTCCGAGGATGAGCACTTTTTCTTGTCTCTGCTTCCTCTCCTGCAGAAGGTGCCACCTCATTGTAATGATTTTGTCAAATTTACCATTCACTAATTATTCTATAAAAACACTATTTCCTTTAAATTTGGAACCTTTGGAGCCTACCGTGTAGGCTGCAGGGGAGGAAACAGAGCCTCCTTTCTCCTCTACTTCATATGGTCCCTCACTTCTCACGCCCCTCCTCCAGGCAAGATCCTTTCTAAATATATATGTAAATGGTTTATAAAATGATCTTTTTTTGTTCATATTTGTTGTTACAAAATTTTGATGCTGTTGTAAAATAAAATGTGTAAATTTTATTATGAAACGTTTACGACTTTTTACATCATGCACCATTTTTCTTCTACTGTGTAGTTTGTAAGGGGTAATATCAGTAATTGTTAACACAATGTATACCATAGTTACATATCTAAAAGCTTACTTAATTTACCAATTCAAGACCATAGATAAAACATCAAAAAAGCATAGACAAGAGTTAAATGAATCTGTATGTTTAATCATTTCCCTGTGTAACCTGGTAATTAGGGCCAGTCTTGAATGTACATGTAATGATGAACCTGAAGCTACAGTCAGCAGCCCAGTCCTGGCAGACATTACCAGCAAACAAGAAACAAAGAACAGCACAAAAATATACAATCTTAAAATGCAGGTAGTATAATATTTGCTAAGTGAATAAATATAATGAATCATAAGCCTAGATTGTAAAATGTTAAGCTCTTTATAGTTCACTTCGTGGCTCCTAAAAGAGCCGTTGTGGGTCAGTCCTGTGGTGGACATGAGTACTCTGCGGGCTGCCATGGCACTGCTCCCTCTTCACAGACGTGAGACTTGAACACCTCTCTCACCCTCGTGGCCTCGTGGGACTCAGATTTTAAACTCTCCTCAGTGTTCCCTCTTGAGTGTTTGTTGGCTCTGGTCAGGTCCTGAATGGAGAAGGTAAAATGGTGGAGTGGTGCATAGAGATTCTTCCTCTGGCCCTGTTTTTGGAGGAGGGTCTGGTTGTTTCTTCTCATCCAACTGGCTGGTACCTTTAATGAGTCAAACACATCCTCTGCCATCATGATGAATATCTGGAAAAGATAATAATAAAACTCAGTTGATGCCTGCTCTGCGCTCACTCAGACGGTACTACTTCTGCCCAGGCTACAGCTACTGTGGGTGAAAGCACCAAGCACCCTCTGCTGGTGATACCGATTATTGCTCTTAAAACACACCATCCACAATATGATCCAAACAGATATATTTAGTTATATTTAACGTTTACAGGCCTAGTTAAGACTAGATTTAATTTATGGGGGGTAAACATTTTAGAGTTCATCAGAAATCACATAATGCCCCACTTATATCAACTTGATTTGAAATATTGTTATAAAATATAATATTGCAAAATGACTTACAGTAACTTGTAAATGGTCACAGTTGTATTCATTTCTGCTCTTCTTTCCAGAACATTATCTGTTAAAGGAAAAAAGAAACAGTATAATAAGCTGTTCTACATTAGACAATATATGTGTGTAATCCCTCAGTGGTCTAGGTCTGATCCATACTAAAAGCAAAAAGTCAAATCTGTCAAAAGGACAAAAAGTTGTAAGAGTGAAGACGTTTGGCTGCTCATCCGAGCCGCCTCTTCGGTTCTGGTCAGCTTGCTGGTGGACACTGCCTAATATATCTGAAGGGAGGAGCTAGCTACACTGAAACGGTAAACGGCTCTTACAGTTTCTGTATGTGGGCTAGGTCTATTGAGCTACATTGAGTGTGCAGGTACTAAGTCTCAGGCACAGTACACACTACTGCACAGAACATGGTGATGTATTACTTTGACACGTTTACGCAGTAACTTCAGACAGTCTTTGGGTGGTGTGACGCATCTCAACAACTGTTCTTCCCAGACGTGGTCAGCAAGACACATCTCTTATCTATATCGTCTGATGTAGATCAACAACCAAATTATACTGTAATACTACGAAAACACGATGAATATTCCTCATCTTAAAACAGGATCTATTCAATTACACATTACTGCACAAATGTAAAAGAAAATGTAGGTTTGATTATTTTTTTAAAAGCTACTAAACCAGCGAGCACCGACACTAAACCTACCAGATATCTGATAACTCCAGCATTTGCATCATGATGACGACAGTTGGGCTCTTCATCTTCATCCTGTGTTAGCTTCAGGGGCATCTAGAACAGGTGACAGTAGAGTCCACTTCTATAATGCAATAGACAATTAAGGATCAAATGAAAGTGCTGCTGGGAAAAACAATACATGATTTTAATTCAAATATCCTTGACCTTTATAAGCAAGTTTGAATATTTCACCATATCTTAATTTTAATCTGTCTGGAATGAACATAAAATAGAATTCAACAGAATTCTCCTTAAGAGCTACTCAACAAACCTTGCAGTGTTCTTATGGAGGCATCTCACTCTTCTGTCCAGAAACATCCATCCTTCTACTGCACTGAAAAAAACATTTGAAGAGAAATGTTAAGTCTTAAGTCGTTTTCACATGTTAGTGCGGTCTACTGACCGACTCCAGTGAGCACAAGACTTAACTCTGTTGCCTTTAATTTACTCTTGTTCACATACACCATGCATGCATCATTCACCCCAAACACCCATCATGTGGAATCGCTCATTTTGTTCCATCTTGCACAGAATTCTTAACTGACATCTAAAAGACTTCTTTTAATCACCCTCTGTTTGCTTTGCCATGGTCATTGAAGCCTAAAAAAACAAACAAAAACTAAAAATTTAACAGCATTTAACAACACACAATTGCAGTGATTAATTTGTGGCAGTGTTTCTGTCAGAATATCACCAGAAAACCACATGTCAACTGAAGCCATGCCATCAGTACAAACTCAATATGATTGATGTGTTGAGTATAGTATGTGAGTTGGTGGTGTGTCATTTAGTCATTAACTCATCCATTTTCCATTGAATTCTAAGATTTTTTTTTTTTTTTTGCATAGATTACATTTTTTTCATAAAATATATGCTAAAATGACTTACAATCACGTGCAAATAAACTCAGTTGGAAGGCAGACTGCGTAGTCTCTCATTCGTCCAAGAGGGGTGAATTTTGGAAAAAGCTTCACAGGTAGGCGTCTGGACAATGTTTTCAGAATCAAACAGTTTTGACTGCTGGAAGAGGGAACAAAAAACAACAACATTAAATTACAACATATTATTGCACAGAAGCTGAAGATTTAGATTTAGAATGATTTACACCTATTTGTTAATGGTCACAATTCATTCATTCCTGCTCCTCCAAACAGTATCTGTTGAAAAAAAAAAAAAACAATTTAATTGTTTATCCATACAAGCCAATATAAATAGATGATGTTTGGTTGGCACCTTCAGTCTTTGTCAGAAGCGTCTCATGGCGACTGGTTTGACGAGTCTTAAGAGCTGTTCTTCCCAGGTTTGGTCAGGGACTCCAACATATCTCTTACTGTGTTTTCATGTGGGATTTGCTTATACCTGAGGCACAGAGGAGGAAAGACGCAGGGTTGTGACATCTGTATGTCTTGAATAAATGCATTCTGTAAACTCTGGCGTCATAGAGTGTCACTGTTCCATGAGACAGGACCCAATGTAGTCCCAAAAGGTCATTGGATCCAGTGCGAGCACAAGCAGGTGTTCTTAAACTCAAAATGACATTATCAAGTAAAAAGACACAGTACTGCTCACCTGAGAACTTGTGACAATACCTACCTGTACCTGTCACTCTCAAACAACAAATGAATGGTTAAACCCCACAGCATAGGGACTTACAGTTCGCTGCCGTAGGGCCAGTCGCTGAAGTGACAGGTCTCCAGGGTCTCCTCAACCTCACGGACAGCAGAGGCAGACGTCAAGGGGGTAGTCACCAGCATGGAGTCTGAGCCAGAGACGTACATCCAAACCTCCTGGTCCACGTGGTGCAGGTTGGGAAGCAGAGTCCACAAGAGCTGAAAGAGAGCACAGTCACTTTAGAGTATTGTGTCCGTTTTACATGTGGCCAACAGTATTCTGGTGTAGGGTCCAGTATACCTCCCAGAACAGGGACTCGTCCCACACATGGACCCAGAGAGGGAACAGCTGCAGAACTCCAGGCTGCTCAAACAATATACAGACATATGTCAAACACAATGCAACAAGGGCACAATGTCTCATTCAGAGAAACATTAGACTTACCTGAGCACCAGGGTCAGGGGGCACAGAGGAGCCAGAGGTGGAGGAGCCAGAGGCGGAGGAGCCAGAGGCGGAGGGGCCAGAGGCGGAGGGGCCAGAGGCGGAGGGGCCAGAGGCGGAGGAGCCAGAGGCGGAGGAGCCAGAGGCGGAGGAGCCAGAGGCGGAGGAGCCAGAGGCGGAGGAGCCAGAGGCGGAGGAGCCAGAGGCGGAGGAGCCAGAGGCGGAGAGCCCAGGGCTGCGACTCTCAACAGGCTGGGAATCAAGAAAAAGATCGTGAGCCATTTGACATTTCATGCAGTTAAGTGTCACTGAATATTTAAGACAGGTCAAACTCACCTGCACACGAGCAGAAGGGCCAGTCTGCCGAGGCAGAGGGCGTCTGCTGCTGGCAGCCTGCAAAAGTTTAAGTTTGGTTTAAAAGAGGTAAAAATGCAAAAGGGATAAAAACATGTGAAAATTCCCACAAACGATCTAAACCACCAAGAGACAGATTTTAGTTGAGTTAAGTGTGTGAGGCTTACCTGCTGAGGAGCTGCGGGCGTCCCAATGGTGGAGGGCCCTGGGCTGTGCAGTCTCTGGACCTGGAACATCAGAACACACAGGTGAATACCGATGTCTTTATAAAAGACATTTTAAAAAGAGCAAAGGGCAAATGTGACCAGGCCTACCGGAGCAGAAGAGGAGGGTCGAGAGCTGCCCCTTCCTGAAGGATCACCACGGCGGGCACGAGTGGTCCGAGGGACAGGCGCCGGAGACCTCTTCCTCTTCCTCTTCCTGCCGCCCTATTGGACAGAAGATAATCAACATTAGATGTATGCTAAAAGACAGTATCTAAATGACAAACTAAGTAAGGTCTTCTTTCAAAACCTCACTACAGGAGTTTGTGGAAGGTGGATAAACACTAATCAAAAGAATAATACACCACATATTGGCTGATATAGATGAACTATACTGTAATGTGTCTGGTCATTCAGGCGTGGTCAGCCTGACCGATCGATCATCTCCTATCAGCCATCATCATAGATACCTTTTACTAAGAAAACAAGATGATTATTATTAAACTAAAATCAGGATTTGATTTCAACAGTCTTACTGCAGCACATTTTTACAACAGCTTTCATTATTTTTGTAAAAAGCTACTAAACCAAAGAACATTTTTAGCATAGTCACTAAACCTACCAGACATCTGACAGTTTCAGCTTTCACATGATGATGACAACAGTTAGGATCCATAATCTTCATCCTGTTTTAGCTTCAAGGGCATCTCCAGCAGCTGGCAGTACAGTCCACCTGTATACTGCATTTAAAAAATCAGGATCAAATTAAATCACTGTAGGAGGCATTTATGGTGAATAGTTACACTGTGTTTTCATGTGGGATTTGCTTATACCTGAGGCACAGAGGAGGAAAGACGCAGGGTTGTGACATCTGTATGTCGTGAATAAATGCATTCTGTAAACTCTGACATCCTAGAGCGTCACTGTTCCATGAGACAGGACCCAATGTAGTCCCAAAAGGTCATTGGTCCAGTGCGAGCACAAGCAGGTGTTCTTAAACTCAAAATGACATTATCAAGTAAAAAGACACAGTACTGCTCACCTGAGAACTTGTGACAATACCTACCTGTACCTGTCACTATAAAACAACAAATGAATGGTTAAACCCCACAGCATAGGGACTTACAGTTCGCTGCCATAGGGCCAGTCGCTGAAGTGACAGGTCTCCAGGGTCTCCTCAACCTCACGGACAGCGGAGGCAGACGTCAAGGGGGTAGTCACCAGCATGGAGTCTGAGCCAGAGACGTACATCCAAATCTCCTGGTCCATGTGGTGCAGGTTGGGAAGCAGAGTCCACAAGAGCTGAAAGAGAGCACAGTCACTTTAGAGTATTGTGTCCGTTTTACATGTGGCCAACAGTATTCTGGTGTAGGGTCCAGTATACCTCCCAGAACAAGGACACGTCCCACACATGGAGCCAGAGAGGGAACCACTGCCGAACTCCAGGCTGCTCAAACAATATACAGACATATGTCAAACACAATGCAACAAGGGCACAATGTCTCATTCAGAGAAACATTAGACTTACCTGAGCACCAGGGCGAGGGGGCACAGAGGAGCCAGAGGCGGAGGAGCCAGAGACGGAGGAGCCAGAGGTGGAGGAGCCAGAGGTGGAGGAGCCAGAGGCGGAGGGGCCAGAGGCGGAGGAGCCAGAGGTGGAGAGCCCAGGGCTGCGACTCTCAACAGGCTGGGAATCAAGAAAAAGTCTGCTGCTGGCAACCTACAAAAGTTTAAGTTTGGTTTAAAAGAGGTAAAAATGGAAAAGGGATAAAACATGTGAAAATTCCCACAAACGATCTAAACCACCAAGAGACAGATTTTAGTTGAGTTAAGTGTGTGAGGCTTACCTGCTGAGGAGCTGCGGGCGTCCCAATGGTGGAGGGCCCTGGGCTGTGCAGTCTCTGGACCTGGAACATCAGAACACACAGGTGAATACCGATGTCTTTATAAAAGACATTTTAAAAAGAGCAAAGGGCAAATGTGACCAGGCCTACCGGAGCAGAAGAGGAGGGTCGAGAGCTGCCCCTTCCTGAAGGATCACCACGGCGGGCACGAGTGATCCGAGGGGCAGGCGCCGGAGACCTCTTCCTCTTCCTGCCGCCCTATTGGACAGAAGATAATCAACATTAGATGTATGCTAAAAGACAGTATCTAAATGACAAACTAAGTAAGATCTTCTTTCAAAATCTCACTACAGGAGTTTGGGAAGGTGGATAAACAGTAATCAAAAGAATAATACACCGCATCTCCAAATTTTCAAAGACCTGGGCAATCAGGGTTACTTTTCAAAAACTAAATGTAGTGCAACAGGATGCTTATTTTAATATCTGTGTGCATTGCCTATGTTTTATGTGGTTAGTGTTGTAAATGTATTGTAGTTTATAAATCATGAATAAGTTGATTACTGCAGTCAATACTCAAATCAAACATTTTTGTTGAACATGCATAAATGTGAGCCATTTGGCCACTTTGTGTTGATCCACTCCAAATTCAATAAAATTCCATAAAACACAACACTTTCAGTAAGCAACATTAAATAAAATAATCTGAGTTGTTGTAAATTCACCAACTATTGAGCAGATTTATTAGAAGAAACTCGCAACTGTACTTTTGGAGATTTTGCCTTCTAATGATATATTTACAAAGCAAATCCCTTTTATTTATTAAAAACATTCATATACATTGAGGGTTCATTCTTTTTGTACAATTATAGTACAAGTATCTTTAGTATAAAATCAGTGTTTTGGCCAAATATGGCCACATCAAACAATATATTTAAGTGTGAACATGTTGCTAAACTGTATTAAACCGTGTTCAAAGTTTGCCCTTTTAATCAGGAAAACCAGGTACTGGAAGTTAATGTGTTATTAGTTTGTAACTGTTCTATATATTTCACAAGAACTATTTCACTGAACAAAGTGCATTGAACACAAAGGACAAAAACTGTGAACTGTATTTTAAGTAACCTTTTTTATGGGTTACTTAAAATACATTATTTAAAATCTATTATTTAATAGAAAAAGAGTCAAGGTGTCGTCGTCACAGCTGTTTATTTCTGTTTAGACTGAATGAAGTACGGGATTAATATTTCCCTTTGAATATCAATAGACCAATATAAGGTTTGAGGTGATTTTTTCCCAATTGTAGCTTCTACATAACTTTAACAAAATATACCTTGTTAAAACGTAATAACAGAGGCAGAAGTAACAATATCATTTTTACATTCATAGTCTATAAACCAGAAAACACTGATTAGTTGTACATAAAGTGGGATATTGCAGTTTAACAGTTCTGTATTTGGGAAAGTTTAATCTGATCTATGGCTAAACCACTTTAACACCAGTAGAGGGCGCTGTTTGCCTTCTATGCTCTGTGCCAGTTCATTTCATTTTATTGGGGGACCCTATAAAAGCTGTCACAGTCACATCTCAGGACTCTCTTCTGTCCTTTCCTGAGAGTCTGTTGCTTCATCGTTCACTTTACCTGTGGAACTCATTAAACCTTCTGACTTTACTTTTCAATCTCTTGGTCTTTGACGCTTACACCAGAAATGAACATGAAAAATGTAAATAATCACAATTGTATTTTGATAATCGTAATCATTGTCTAGACTGCACAGATCATAAAACACATACGAAAAGACCTCACACCTCAAACTTTGATTTTTACGAGGCCAACGGGAGCCCGACCCTGGAAAAATATTAATGCAGAAAGACTAAATATAGGAAAAAAGAACGTGCAATTTTTTTTATTATGGCCACGGCCAGCTAATGTTTAGGATTTTTTTGAGGATTTAAAAAATGGAAAAAGTTTATGTTGTGAAAATACAGAAGAATCCCTATAAGACCCGACCCTTGCAACGCTGCGAATGCCCTGTCAGCCGAACACGGTCAGATCGAATTCCCCACAAATACATTGTGCTCTAGGGGAGAATTCTGAGAGCTGCAGTACCTGGAGCGGCCACTAGTCCATCTCACTAGGGGTCAGAAGACGAGTAACCTTGTACAGCAAGATGGATTCTCACGGTATTTGTGAGTTCACAAACTTACGACAATCCATCTTGGCGTGTTTCACTGGTGCATGGGGCCGACAGGTGGTTGCACCAATCACAGAGCAGGGTTACAGTTTGTGTGGAAGCCAAAGGCAAAGCGCACTACAGTAAACATGGCAACGCTGACAGACGAACATCAGCCTATTGTAGCGTCAAAATAGACTGAGCTTTGTGTATTTGTGAGCTTCTCTCTCAACTGGATGTAACAAAAGGTTTTTTTTCGGGTTGTTCCATTGTTGTGGCGCTTTGGCCAGTCAGATTCAAATAATCACGATGGCGTCCCGCGCTTTGCGATCACTTTCTCAGAGCTGTCATAGATTGATAATGTGTAGAATTTAGACAAACAGCCTGTCAACCTGGCATGGGCCTGGTTAGAGGGGAGGGCCTTTAACGCCACCTGCGGCCTAAATCTCTTTTTAGAAGCGTTTAGTTGTAATATTTTATCCTTCATTTGGTTTTATTAATTGAAGAATGTACAACAGAAATAATCGATAGACCAGTCGACTAATTGAAAAATGAATCTACGACTAGTCGACTAATAAAATAATCGTTAGTTGCGTCCCTGTGCTCTTTTATTTTGAAACTCCACCGGACGGGACGCTCTTGTGCACTAGTCTCCCCCTCCTCCCGTCCCTGTGCGTCCCTGCACACTCTGGAGCCGTGCGTCCCTCCGCTGCCTGGAAACGTGCTGCTGCTGACACCGAGCCACAGCCGCGCTCCAAGCCGAGGATGAGCGCCCGCAGCCCGCAGTGATGATGCACTTTGTCCGGGACTGTCTGCGGAGACCCAAGGACCGCGGCCATGGCGGGTAAGATGCAGAAAACTCACAATCTGCTCCAGAAATGAATTTAAAACAAAAAAAAACAATAGAATTTTAGTTAAGTCTTATGTTCGTCCTTGGTTAGACTTGGATTTGACCTGGTTTAGCCCGTGTTTAGACCGTGGAAAGTAGGTGGAGTTTAGTCTAGAGCTGGAGTGCACCTTATACATTGGTTTAGATTTGGATTAGTCCTGGTTTAGACCTGGTTTAGACCTGGCTCAACCCTGTTTTTTATTCACAGTAAACATGCACGCAGCTGTAATGCTTCTTGAATAATATTTCAGATAGTTTAAATTGTTACTTTCTGATATTCATCTGAAACACATCATGTTTGTTATGCATTTGTAGCAGTAAATTAGTCTTTGTTACAAATGCCTGTGTCAGGTTTAATTGGTTCAGATCAGGCTCAAGTGAAGATGTGACCTGCTTCTTCATCCAGAAAATACTCGGTATGACAACGAAACACCATGGCACAGAAACTACTACAATACACTGAAATACTACTACTACTACTACTACTACACCACTACTCAAAGAACAATGAGAGGATATTTACAGAGACATGCACAGGAAGGAACAAAGCGAAGTTACAGGTACTGTATTACATAAAATTTACTCTTGTGAGAGTTTATCCATGTTACACCACCATGTTGTTACCGCCTCAAAAACACTCCTGGAGTTGTGTTTTGTTTCATTCACATGTTTGAGTAACACTTTATTATTAGTCTGTCTACATCTTCAAAATGCTCAAAATGCTCTGTTCCTCTGTATGCAGTGGTAGTTTTCAAGTTAACAGCTTCTTTTACCTTTAGTTCAATAGAGATCTGCAATTCCAGGGCTGAAATTATTCAAATGATTCTAGTGAAGGTGTGTGGAGTTTAAAAACACGGTGGAGCACTTCCTGTATTACCACATGACACAAACACTATGCAGAAAAAAGTACAAAGAGACAATGTATTTATATGAAGACAGATTAAACCTGTTTAATCTGCCTTTTTACAGATAAATACCAACAAATACCAAATCTTCAGATCACTCACTAACTTCTAGTCAATATAAATCCTTATAATCTAAACAAAATTATTCTTCGATTAATACATTTAGTTTGACTAAGACTCCATCAAGCGATTAATCGACTAAACGACCACAGAGCCACAGCCCTGCTCTATGTAACTGACAGTGAATGTTTTTCTTTTGGAGAAAGTCTCTGCAGTGGTATTATTGATAGACAGTTTTTTTAAAAATGCACTACGTAACTTTTCTGGTGGGGTCCGTTGCATCCTTCTCCACTGAGTTGTTACTGTTTTGCCTGGAATGTTCTCCATTATGGCATTAAACTTATCTATCCTTGGTTTGGCCTCCTTGTCAAAGCCTGATCTTGTCTGGTCTCTGAAGCTAAGCAGGCTGGTCCTGGTCAGTGCTCGGATATGAGAGTGCTGGAAACACCCGGCGCCAGTGGCAAAAACTGCTGTTGTGTCCTTAGGCAGGACAGTAATCTGACCAGAACTGAAGAAGTGGCTTGGATCAGCAGCGAAATGTCTTCACTCCTACAACTTCAGCTTGACTTTGGCTTTTACTTAGACAAGGCACTTCACACACGTTGCCTACTTTGAATGTGGTGTGTGTGTGAATGGTAGTGTCGGTTAGAGGGGCCAATGGTGCAGATTGGGAGCTGTGGCTACAATAATATCTTACTGTTATGGAGTGTGGAGTGAAAGAAGAATGCACCAAATTGTAAATAGAGTTTCATTATTATTATCTTCATGGAGTCAAGAAGGTAACGCCACCAGGCCTAAGTACAGATCAGATCTGTGAAGAGGCAACCGCATTCACATAAGAATGCAAGTTTTAAAAAAAAGTCCTCCAGTTGAATAAATGCAGTATAGATATATTTAATGCCATACTGTGGAACATGGAGGCAAAGCAACTACATCTCCCCTAGCAGCCCTTAAAGCCAAATGATGTGTATTGAACCTGAAGTCCCAGTCCACAGACATTTAGACTGTTGTTGTCCCCTCTTGGCTTGTTTATTACACTGACAGGACACGCGGGCCTTGTACACAGCACACCTCTCTGTCAGGTGTCTCCAGCTCTTAAGGTCCAAGGTGTAAATTTTGTGAATGGAGCTCTCACGTGCGGCGAGCGACACTGCTGCAGAAGCGGTAGAGCGGAGGGCGGGGCCAGACGAGCCATGAGTGAGAGAGGGAGGAGAGAAGAGGAGAAAGTGAGGAGGATGAGAGAGAAGGAGCAGAGAGAGAGGAGGAGGAGAGAGGCAGAGGGAGCACAGAGAGCAGAGAAGGGGGGAGGGGCTGTGGCAGACGCACAAAACGCATTCAACCCCCAAAACAACAGAGCGCTCCTGAACACTGCAAAAAATAACACGTCTAAAGCTAAAATTTGAATCTTTTTGACTCATTTGGTTTTATACAGTTCATTTATCCATATTTTTGAGATTGGTTTAAAATGTTTTGTTTTTTTTCTTTTTTCACTGTTCATTAAACACATTTGATATTGCATTTAGTGAAATCTGCTCTGCCAGTTGTTATAAACACTGTATGAGATTACTACATGTACCTGTACCTTTCAGATAAAATAAAGAAATAAAAAGAATGATCAAAATTGCTCTAAATTAGTCTATACAATAAAGACATAATTACACTTCAACTTGCAGTGTAATCTTTGACAATTTTACAGCTCATTCATGTTTTGTGTGATACTTAAACAGTAGAGGGCCCATATTACACTGTTCTAATGTTGTTTCCTCATCACAAACAGAGCTGGAGTAGTGTTTTGTTTCATTCACACATTTTTAACACAATAATCCTCCATATTTAGGCTGATTTCTCTCAAATGGTAACCACTCTGTTCCATGTGGTGATACAGCAAGTGCTCCACTTTGTTTTTAAACTCCATACACCTTCGCTAGAATCATTTGGATAATTTCAGCCTTGGAATTGCCAATCTCTACTGAAAAAAAAGGTAAAAGGAGCTGTTAACTTGAAAACTACCACTTCATGACATCACAAGGTGGAGCAGAGCATTTTATCATGTGTGAATGAAACAAAACACAACTCCAGGTCTGCTCTTGATGAGGTAACGACATTGTAACATGGCTTAAAGCTCACAAGAGCCAATAATATGGGACCTTTAACCAAGACATTTACAGGCAGTGTTGGGATGTAACTGTATTCTGGTACAGTTACTTTTCTAAAATTAAAGGAATACATTGTTGTACTTGATCACACAATATAGGTTTCAAACTGCACATAACACCAAAATACTGCTCTTGTGGTGAGGTAGGTGTGATTTTTTTCTTCTTCAGTCAGTGATGGGAAAGGCAAAATAAACAGTGAAACACACTAAAGCTGTTTTAACTCCGCTGTGTCTTTACTAGACATGGAACGATATTGAAATTTGATTATATAAGTAACGATTAAAAACACAGACAGTTTAAAAATGTTCTGGATATCACTAATTATAATATTAATCTTATGAATAGGTTCCATATTTAAAAAGCTGTTATAGATTTGTTCTTTGTTATAAGTGGAAACAACACTGATGTAGCTTTATTCTGCACATTCTGGTGACGTAATGGAGATTTACTTTGTTGGCGAGCCTCACGATTATATAAAATGTCCGGTAACACTTTAAAATACGGTCCGGGACTTACGGTGGTAGTTAGTAGATACTTGACTGGTAGTTACGGTGGTACTTACAGTGGTAGTTTGTGGTACTTACAGTGGTACTTATAGTGGTACTTACAGTGGTACTTATAGTGGTACTTACAGTGGTACTTACAGTGGTACTTACAGTGGTAGTTTGTGGTACTTACAGCGGTACTTATAGTGGTACTTACAGTGGTACTTACAGTGGTACTTATAGTGGTACCAGAAGTGATACTTAGACTAATAACTACTGGTACTAGTACTGGTACTTACTGCAAAATCATATGAAGTGAATGGTATTAAAGAATATGGTGTTATTAGGCATATGAATCTTTGATTTCATTATACGTTCATAGAAAATACACAAGACAAAACACTGTGAAAACACAAACACTTTATTATGACAAATTTCACATTAATACGACAATCAGATTTAAAAGAAATTTCCAATAATGACAATAACAAATAAATGACACGTTTTAAATGAACATGACAGTGATACATACTGTAAAATATCAATACTTTAACTGCTATTTTAAAGCGAGACATTATGGTACTTGCACTATTAATTACTGGTACTTACTGTAGTTTATACTGGTAATTACTAGTACTTTCCGTGGTACTTACTGCTGTATGTACTGGTAATTACCATAATAGTTACTATGGTAATTACCAGTACATACAGCAGTAAGTACCACGGAAAGTACTAGTAATACTATTTATACTGGTAATTACTAGTACTTTCCGTGGTACTTACTGCTGTATGTACTGGTAATTACCATAATAGTTACTATGGTAATTACCAGAACATACAGCAGTAAGTACCACGGAAAGTACTAGTAATTACCAGTATAAACTACAGTAAGTACCAGTAATTAATAGTGCAAGTACCATAATGTCTCGCTTTAAAATAGCAGTTAAAGTATTGATATTTTACAGTATGTATCACTGTCATGTTCATTTAAAACGTGTCATTTATTTGTTATTGTCATTATTGGAAATTTCTTTTAAATCTGATTGTCGTATTAATGTGAAATTTGTCATAATAAAGTGTTTGTGTTTTCACAGTGTTTTGTCTTGTGTATTTTCTATGAACGTATAATGAAATCAAAGATTCATATGCCTAATAACACCATATTCTTTATTACCATTCAATTCATATGATTTTGCAGTAAGTACCAGTACTAGTACCAGTAGTTATTAGTCTAAGTATCACTTCTGGTACCACTATAAGTACCACTGTAAGTACCACTGTAAGTACCACTATAAGTACCGCTGTAAGTACCACAAACTACCACTGTAAGTACCACTGTAAGTACCACTGTAAGTACCACTGTAAGTACCACTGTAAGTACCACTGTAAGTACCACTATAGGTACCACTGTAAGTACCACAAACTACCACTGTAAGTACCACCGTAACTACCAGTCAAGTATCTACTAACTACCACCGTAAGTACTGGTAAGTCCCGGACCGTATTTTAAAGTGTTACCAAATGTCCCACAAACCATTATTGTCAACCCTTTTTATCACGATAAACAATATTAATGTTGAGTACCCCATCCCTAGACTTTACTCTTAATCATTCCAATGCAACTCAATGTGAAAGTATTCAGAACACAGTACTCTGATTGGACCACCACCAGAATATCTCACAAAATACATTTTACTTTGGGTATTCAGTATTTTAAAACCAAGAATTAGACCCAAGACCCATTATACCTGAGAACTCACTGTAGTACAACATCCGTACTAAATATGATTGGCCTATAGAATGCTGTGATGTCATCTGAAACCAGCAATAGTAAAAAAAAATGTTTCTGGATTCAGTCCTTTTAACTAACTGTTGTAGAGACGCTCAGTTTTTACAGTGTGCCCCTCCGGACTGACTCATCCCCTGCATCACCGCCTCCTCCGGCTCCGATTGGCCGGTGTGCCCTGCCTTAGCCCCTCCCCCCTCTGCAGTGTAGCACCATCAGGGCAGAGAAAGCCGTCGACAGGAGCCATGGAGGAGCCCGCGGTGGTGCATGAGAAAGGGGGGCACGGTGGAGGTGACCATGGGGGTAAGGAGCACGCTTCCCTGGCCTCGCTTCTCAAACACTCGTGTCTGCTCTGCTGGTCTTCCTCACCCAGGGACAAGGACGAGAACGCGCTGGAGATGGACGAGAGGGTGGTCAGCAAGACAGCAGAGATCAGAGTAAGAAGACCGCAGCACCTGCCTCTGGTGTGTGCCTATGTTTGTGCATGTGTGTGTGTGTGTGAGAGAATGAAGGGGTGAGAGAAAGGGAGACGGGGCCTATGCATGTACCTATGTGTAACGGGGGAGAGGGGGGAGATCAGAGTAAGAAGACCGCATCATCTGCCCCTGGTGTGCGCGCTACTGTTTGTGCATGTGTGTGTGAATGAAAGAGCGAGAGAGCGGAGAGGGGGAGAGATAGGGCCTATGCATGTACCTATGTGTGAGGGGGAAGAAAGAGGAGGAGATGGACAGAGAGGGGAGAAAGAGAGAATCTGCATGGACCTTATGAATGTAACAGTGTATGAAAAAGAGGGGAAAGAGGGGGAGAGGGGAGCAACGGGGCCTATGCATGTACCTATGTGTGAGGGGGGAAGAGATCAGAGTGAGAAGACCGCATCATCTGGCCCTAGTGTGTGCTTCTGTTTGTGCGTGTGTGTGCGCGTGTGTGTGAATGAAGGGGAGAGAGAGAGGGAGACGGGGCCTATGCATGTGCCTATGTGGGAGGGGGGAGAGGGGGGAGACCAACGTAACAAGACTGCATCATCTGCTCCTAGTGTGTGCTACTGCATGTGCGTGTGTGTGTGAAGGGGGGAGAGAGAGGGGGTGAGGCAGAGCTTATGCATGTACCAGTATATGAAAGGGGGCAAAAGAGGGGGAGAGAAGGGGAGAGAGGGAGAAACAAGGCCTATGCATGCACCTATGTGTGAGGGGGGGAGAGAGGGGGGAGTTCAGAGTAAGAAGACTACATCATCTGCCCCTAATGTGTGCTACTGTTTGTGCGTGTGCGTGTGTGTTTGAAGGGGGGAGAAAGGGAGAGACTTTCTCTCCCTCTCTCCCCCCTTCAAACACACACACACACATGCAGTAGCACACACCAGGGGCAGATGATGCGATTCACCTACCTATGTGTGTGTGAATAAAGGGGGGATAAGAGAGGGAAAGAGAGAGGGGATGGCCTATGTGTGAGGGGGAGAGAGGGGGAGATCAGAGAAAGAAGACCGCATCATCTGGCCCTAGTGTGTGCGTGTGTGTGTGTGTGTGAGAGAGAGAGGGGGGAGAGTAGGAGAGAAAGGGAGAGAAAGGTCCTATGTGCGAATAAAGGAGGGAGAAAAGGGGGAGAGAGGAGAGAGCGGGAGAGAGCACATCTGCATGAAAGAAATAAAGGATAGATGGAGGGAGAGGGGGCGGTTCGATGTATGTGTGAATAAAGGGGGGAGAGAGGGCCTTAGCATTGGTGACGCTGCAAGATTAAACGCAATCAAATCGAAATCAAAATTTAAATGTACACAATTAGCAAATTGCAAAGGTGCCATGACATGCTCCACAAACGACAAACCCTCCTGTCTTATTCTGTATGAAAACTGCTAACCCTGTACTTTAGATCTGCACACACATGTTCAGAATGTAAGTCTTAACAATCTTATTTCTTTATGTCAATTATTGAAACATAAATCACAAATCTAATCTGAAAAATTGCAAATATAGATGTTATTTTCCCCAAATTGTGCAGGCCTAATTGGCGAGTATTGTTGACATTGTGGGGACTAAAATCTATACACACACAAAAAGGTTAAAGGTCAAGGTTTGGGTTAAGATTGGGGTTAGGTTAGGATTAAGTTAAGGTTAGGGTTTAAGTTTAGGTTAAGGTTAAGTTAAAGTTATGGCTTAAGTTAGGGGTTAAGTTAAGGGTTTAGGTTAAGGTTAAGTTAAGGTTATGGTTTAAGTTAAGGTTAGGGTTTAGGTTAAGGTTATGGTTTAAGTTAGGGTTTAGGTTAGGGTTAAGTTAAGGTTAGGGTTAAGTTAGGGTTTGGATTTAGGTTATAGTTTAGGGTTAAGTTAATACTATAGACTATAGTTAAGGTTAAGATCATGAATGCAAGTCCATGTAATGCCCTCACAAAGCTTGGAAATTCAAAGAAAGGGGGAGACAGAGGAGAAGAGGGGGAGGCAGATGCGTAGACTTGTGTGTATGTGTGAGGGAAGGGGGATACTACATTTCCCATCATCCTTTGCAGTGTGATAAATGCCTGCGTGCTCCAGTCATGTGTGAAAGCACTGTGGCATGGACATTAAATGGTGCTCGTGCAGTTTTCCTCCCCCAAAGTCTTCCATCTGCTCCACATGTTTCACTGACAGAGGATTGGCTGTAAACCTCTCCATTAAAAACACCCAAGCTCATCACTGACCATTTCAAACGATTGGACCTCGATTTGATTAATTGCACAGTCCTATAGTTGCATGTTGCTTGTTTGCACCATTGTGGGGCCATCTCTCAACTGTATTTCCCATCATCCTTTTCTTAAAGAGTTCCATGCATGCTCTATTTGCGTGTGAAAAGGCTGCACAGTAAATCGTAACAATATTGATAGAAAAGTTTAAAAGTATCTCAATATTGCCATAATCAGTACTACTACCGCAACAACATAAAGTTCTCCATTTTACAGATTTTTAAGTAAAATGTGAAACAAAGGAGATTTCATGCATTTACTTATTGTTATTAAAGAGGAGGTATTGATGGGATATTAACTGCTAACACATAACATATTTAGATCATGTTACATTTTATTGTTTTAAAAATGCTGTATTTGCCCAAAAAAAACCTTTTGTTTTTGATGCTTTGAGTCTCCTTCCCCTTGATCTCCATGCTAAGTCACACTCCGTTCAGAGCGCTATCACAGCACAATCATTGTGCATCCTGCTAATGAAACTACAGCACATTGCATCAGGTTTGTGAAGTTGTAGTGTTTTGTATCTTGCGTTTGTATATTTATGGAGAATTGTCGTGTTGGAGCATGGGTGATGTAGGCTTGTCGGTGGAGCATTGTGTCTTAGAGCTAACAGTAAGGAGGGTTCGAACATGACCTAGGAGATAATAATACAAAGCTTAGTTACAGGGCCCAGGGCCCCTATTTCTCTCTGTTCTAATGTTGTTTCCTCATCACAAACAGACCTGGAGTTTGTGTTGTTTCATTCACACATGTTTAACACACAAACCCTGCATATTTAGGCAGAAAACACTCACACTCACCTTGTCATGTCATGTGGTAATACAGGAAGTGCTCCATTGTGTTTTTAAGCTCCATATATCTTCACTAGAATCATTTGAATGATTCCAGCCCTGGAATTCCAAATCTCCAATGAAATAAAAGTAAAAGGAGCCGTTAACATGAAAAGTACCTCTATACGACATCACAAGGTGGATCCTAGCATTTTGAGATTTGGAGATGAAGACAGGATCAGGATTACTCAAACATGTGTGAATGAAACAAAACACAACTCCAGGTATGTTTTTGAGGAGGGAACAACATTATAACATGGCTTAAAGCTCACAAGAGTCAATTTTGTGTAATATAGGACCTTTAATGAATATTGTATACTGTATTCTTATATATTTTGTGCAACGATAGTGAGAAATGGTGTCAGTTTATATTACATTATCATTGGTGCAACCTCTGAACTCCATTTCCCATGATTCTCTGCTATGATATTTTGCAGTGTGGCATGTAATTACATATAGATCTGTAGTCTCCTCCTGTATGTGCATTGCAGCTCATCATGCAGGGCCATCTCTGAACTACATCTCCCATGATCCTTTGCGGTGATGTAGGACATTTTATGGCTACAGTAAAAGGCTTGCGTGCAGCTTATCACTCAGGAAGATCTCTGGACTTCATTTCCTCTCATCCTTTGGATTGTTCTCAGACAGATTGTGGTGTGCCCCTCTCAGATGGATCAGAGTCAGTATTTTGTATCATTCTCTGGTATTTTCAACACAAATCTCCAAAAGTCAAAGTGTTCCCAAGTGTTTCCCTGATCAATTTTAGTAGTGACATGGTCCATTCTCCCACTGTATTTACCAAAACACACCACAACATCTGGGAGGACACCTGACACACCACAACATCTACAGATTAACTAGAGACATTTGACCAGCGTCCATCTCAGTCTAAATCTACAGGGACATGAGCGGATGGGAGGGCATCTGACACACAAGGATACAGGAGCGTGGGAGGGCATCTGACTCACAAGGATACAGGAGCGTGGGAGGGCATCTGACTCACAAGGATACAGGAGCATGGGAGGGCATCTGACTGGGAGGGCATCTGACTCACAAGGATACAGGAGCGTGGGAGGGCATCTGACTCACAAGGTTACAGGAGCATGGGAGGGCATCTGACATACAGGAATACAGGAGGATCAGAGGGCATCTGACTCACAAGGATACAGGAGCGTGGGAGGGCATCTGACTCACAAGGATACAGGAGCATGGGAGGGCATCTGACTCACAAGGATACAGGAGCATGGGAGGGCATCTGACTCACAAGGATACGGGAGCATGGGAGGGCATCTGACATACAGGAATACAGGAGGATCGGAGGGCATCTGACACAAGGATTTATATTGTGGATGACTGACAGGGAAGCAGAATCACTCTAGGCAAAAATCACATGACATGACTATAAATGGAATGTGTCAATTTCCCATCATCCCTTGTTATGCATTAGCAAACACGATCAAATGCACTAAAATAGTCTGAAAAAATACAAAAGTGACTTAGACAACACATTTTCAGGAGCTTGTGATCAAAACAAGCATCCATGGTCTTTCAAACTTAGCTTTTCAACAAAAAGTGAAAGTGACTGACGGCTAATCCTAGCTAGCTTGTGACTGTAATGCTAATGTGAGAGGGACTTGTTTAACAGCACAAAATCAGATCACCTGTTATAGTTCCAGCTTCAATTCTCTATGGTCAGATTATGTTAAAACAAAGCTCAGAATTAAACCTAACTTGAGTAACAGAGCTTCAGACAGAGTAGAGCCTAAAGTTAGCGTCACATCCCCATGAAATGTTGACAGCAGCCTCAAAATATCACTAGCACTATCGTTATTAATTATCTTAGACTATATTTAACTTTCAATATAAATTTGAGCAGCTATTCATTGAAGAAAAAATCACTTTGTTCAGACGAAGGATGAGTCTAAATTTGGCTCAGACGTGAGATGGGTCAGACTCAGACTCTGGTCTATTTTTGAATGCCCTTTTCATCTCTCCACTGCAGTAACAAAGAACTGGCTTCAACTCAATCCATCAGCTAAAGTTTCTTATATCTCCTTTTATTAACTCACTTATTGATTTTTGGTAAATCTGTCATTGAAGACTAGATTAATTCAGTCTACTCAAAGAACTATACGTTACTTTACGTACCCAAAGTGAAAGAATGTCAAAGTCATTTATTTGACTTGGTGTAGTCCCTTTCTAGCTCTGGTCTGGTTCTGGTGTCGTCCTAGTCTAGTCCTGGTGTCATCCTAGTGTCATCCTGGTTTAGTCCTGATCTAGTTCTGATGTGGTTTGGGTTTGGTCCTGGTTTAGTCCTCATTTATTCCTGATGTAGTCCTGGTTTAGTCCTGGTGTAGTCTTTGTGTCGTCCTGGTTTAGTCCTGATCCAGTCCTGGTGTTGTTCAGATTTAGTCCTGGTGTTGCCTTGGTTTAGTCCTTTTGTAGTCCCAATTATTAGTCCACAGTTCCCTGAGGAGGCTTACAGTTTTTCTGCTGTGGTGGAGGAGGGGAGAGAGAGTATTTATGAGAAATCTACTTTAAACACAGGAAGCAGGGTTTGATGGGTTACCGGTGACAGACAGGAGTTACATCTGAGGCTGGAGACTTCATTTCTTTTTGATATCTGTGCATGGCTTGTTGCATGTTCCCTCTCCATGACAGTTAACAATGTCATACTCTAACCTCAAACTGCCCCTGGCCTGCTAAAGGCGCACTGCGGAACGTTTCTGGTGTAAGGTCTATTTAGCATTCATTTCCCTCCTCCCACACGGCAATTCTCCATAAATATATAAAAGCATGATACAGAACAATACACTACAACTTCACAAACCTGATGCGATGTGCAGTAGTTTCATTAGTGGGATGCACTGGACTGAACTGGAGAAGAGCAAAGGGAGGGGGGACTCAGCATCAAAAACTAAAGTGAATCTATGTTAATAAGTTGTTTTTGGAGTATATAGCATTTTCAAACAATGAATGATCAAGATATGTTATGTGTTAGCAGTTAATACCCCAAGTAAAATGCCCCTCTTTAAAATATTTTTGGAAAACTACCTATTATAGTGCCACCTGCTTATCTCCTTCTAGTACTGTAGTCATGGCAATAAAAGGAAAAGATTCAATACTCAATTCAACACAAAATAATTGTAAATTTATTTGGTCTTATACTAGTTCTAATATAGATCTAAAACTATTCAGGAAAGGTCCAAATCTGTCTTATTTATATGATCTTATCTTCAGTATCGATTAGTATCAGAGCGTGGATTTTCTGACAACCCCTACCATGGAGAAGGATAGGTTTAATGCCATGTCACTGTGGAACATTTTTGGCAATGCAGTGACATCTCCATGCAGTGCACCTTTAAATGAAACTGTAGCCTAACGTGTGTGCGTTTGTTCCACAGGAGCTGGAGACCGCGGTTGCCGTGGAGAACCTGGAGCTGAAAGAGCAGCAGTCAGACAGACAGGAGCTGGAGGAGACTCTGGAGAAGCTCGAAAAACATAAAGAAAAACTCATCCAACAGATCAAGGCAACGAGACAACTCTGCTACGAGGAGAGCCAGCAGGTAAGAGCCAACAAGTGAGAGCCAACAAGTGAAAGCCAGCAGGTGAGAGCCAACAGGGAAGAGCCAGCAGATAGACTCAGCAGGTAAGAGAAGAGATTTGTCATGTGGGAGCAGGGGTGACATAGACTTGTGGGCTGAGCATTGGACAGAATCTTACAGCTAACCATAAGCCTGGGAGAGATCACTAGATTGCTCAAACATGCATGGGTGACATCTAAAACCTCTTCAGGCATGTTTTTTGATGAGGGAACGTTCTATCATGGTAGAAAGCTCAAAAAAATGTTTTTGCATAATATCCCCTTTTTAAGAGTTGTTCAGCTCATATCTAAAAGCCTTTAGTGGGTTACTTTTTCACTGACATCAAAACTGTGTTTGTGTTTGTATTTCAGATCCTATCGCTGCAGGCGGAGGAGGCGGTAAAGGAGAGCCAGGTGGAGGAGTATGAGAAGGAGCTGGCCCGAGCACGATGGAGGCTCCGCAAGCTCCGCGAGGAGGTGAAGCAAGCCAAAAGAAAAGTCCAGGAGGCTGGGGAGAGAGACATGCCCCTGCAAGACTCTATACGCCAGTCCTACGAGGAGATCCTGCAGGTATCACAGGACCTTTAGGCCTGGTTTAGACCTGGTTTAGATCTGGTTTAGACTTGGTTTAGTCCTAGGTAGACCTTGTTCAGTCCTGGTTTAGACCAGTCTCATGAGAGGAGGTGAAGCCAAGAGAAGAGAAATCCTGCACCATAGGGTTTAGACCTGGTTTATTTCTGGTTTAGTCCCAGTGTAGACCTGGTCCAAAGACCTGGTGTAGTCCTGGGTTAGACCAGAGTAAGAAACGGTGTAGTTCTGGTTCAGTCCTGGTTCAGTCCTTGTTTAGGCCTGAACCAGGCCTAAATTTGGAAAGATGAGGGGCAGTGGCCATGTTTGGTTTGCTTTGCTGTAAAGCCCTCCCCCTGCTGCCCTGCCATTGGTCATTCCTGGCAAGCGCATTCAAAGCTTGAGGATAGATTTTCTGGAGTTTGTAAATTCATGTCATTACACAAGGAAACAACCAGTCCTGGATTAAGATAAGAAACTATTGACAATCCCAACTGGGACAAAGATTTGTCTTGGACACTTCCATCTCACTGCACACTGGTATGTAATGTAAGTCCTGGTTCAGTCCTGGTTAACTTCTGGTTTAGTCCTGATTTAGTCCTGTTTCAGTCCTGGTTTAACCTCGGTCTAGTCCTGGTCTAGTCCTGGTCTAGTCCTGGTTCAGACCTGGTTCCTCTCTGTTTCAGGAGGAGAACACCCTGTGCTCCCTCTCTGGCTCTGCGGTCACTCCTCAGTCTCAGATGGAGGGTTCTTCATCTCCGGGTGACACCACAGAGGACGAGCCAATCCCTGTGCGACCCTGGGGTCGGAGCCAGAGCCTGCCCGCCTACGCCGACCTCATCATGGTACTGTGTCAGATTCCCTCCCATCCTCCTGTATCCTTGTGTGTCAGATGCCCTCCCATCCTGGTTTAGTCCTGCTTCAGTTCTGGTTCAGTCCAGGTTTAGTCCTAGTTTAACCCTGGTTCAGACCTGGTTTTGTCCTGATTTTGTACTTGATTAGTCCTTTCACATTTAGTCCTTGTATTGTCCTCCTACATCTCTGTGTGTCAGATGCCATCCCATACCGGTTTGGACCTGGTTTGGACCTGGTTTGGACCTGGTTTGGACCTGGTTTGGACCTGGTTTGGACCTGGTTTGGACCTGGTTTGGACCTGGTTTAGCCCTGTTTCAGTCCTGTCTTCTATCCTCCTAAACCCCTATGTCAAATGCACTCCCATGCTCCTCTGTCCCTGTGTGTCAGATGCCCTCCCTCCTCCCTGTGAGACTATTTGAAGCAGTGTTTTGCATTAGTCCAGAATCAATACCTCTTTAGTGAATACATTTACACTGCACTGTTTTATAATTTAGCAGCAGACGTCAGCTTTTATGTGGCCCCTGAGAGCAGCTCACTTTAGCCTGATCATTTACACCATGCTTTCTGATCTAATCCTTCAAAAAGCCTAAAATTAGGGCTAAAATAAGTTTTCAAAAGCACTGTCTAGCTGGTAATGCTTTCACTCTTTGACAAAATGTTGACTCTGAAAAACTTAAAGAGGGGGTGTTTTACTTCTATGGGATATTAATTGCTAACACATCACAATGTTTCCTTCTGTTGTTTTGAAAATGCTTTATTCACTGAAATCAACATATTAACACGTTTTATAAGTTGCACTTTTGTTTTTGACGCTCTGAGTCTCCCCTTGCTCTCTACGCTAAGTCATTCCCCGTTCAGAGAGCTATCACAACACAATCAGCATGCATCCCATTAATGAAACTACTACACTTTTCATTACACTGAATAAAGTAGAAAAAGTTGTGTCCTTCCTCTGAGCGGGCTTGCATCTCCCCAAGACTCTATTTGGCCTGGAACAGGGCCTTCTTGTGCTTGTTTTCATGGAAATGTTGTTGAGTCTGGCATAAAACTTACCTATCTTTATGGAGAATATTGAAGTATATTTTACATTTTCTGTTTGCATGGAATCATATGGGTTACATGCCATACTACATACTGTCCCTTTAATAAAATCTCTTATACTAAATCTTATTTTCTTCTTTTCCAAAAGGGGGCAAATGACCCAGCCTTCTGCCATAACCTGGCTGACACCAGAGAGGAGGTGGACGACAGCGGCTCCAGCTCTCCAAAGGTTTGACCTGTTTAAGTAAAAGATTTTTATGAACAAACAAACATGCTCAGAAATATAAACCCTTTGTTTTGTATCACAGATGGACCGCTCGGACATGGAGGACTCTCTGGAAGAGCCTGAGGTGGAGAAGCCCCAGATACAGGGCACCGTGAGCGGGTTGGACTTCTACCAGGCCGACCCCTTTGCCCACTGTCAGGGAGGCCGTGAGTATCTGCTAAAGCTCTTGCATTTGTGTCTGATTTAGGTATTATATCTTTATAATCATTTATACTTGTACTTTTCTTTTACTCGTACTTATGATCCCTCTAACACCGCCTCTGGTGTTAATCCAGGATTCATAGAACTGTAGTTACATATGGAACTTTTTTTTTATAGACTTGGAAATCTTAAAAATGCATTTATTTTTTTGTAGACTTAAATCTTTTTTATTTGATATTTGCAGATGACCTCTTCAATGAAGACCTATTTCCCAAAACAGACTCCTCTGGTGAGAAAACTACGTTCTTTTACATGAGCTACTTAAAAGAATTCGAATCCCACTCCTGAATCCCACTGTGTTCATGGGTAAAGCACTTCATACAGGCTGTGTATGAATGAGTACCTATCTCTCCTCCATCAATGTTTATAGATGGAGTTTACAGCAGTAGTTTAAAGGTGTAGTTTATAGATGATACAGAGTTGCTCAGTAAAGATCCACACTACTAGTGCTCTCCAGAGACCATTCATCTCACAGACAGAGGAGGTGTTAACATCGACCCAGACGCTGCAGTGGTTTGAGACTGAACAGAGGGAAGGCTCCAGTCTGTGCTTCTCTGAGAGGACGAGGTATTGAGTTATTGATCTGAAAGAAGCTGAAACAAGGGACTTTAATTACACTGGAAATAACCAGAGGAGCAGAGCCAGAGGAGCAGAGCCAGAGGAGCAGAGCCAGAGGAGCAGATCCAGAGGAGCAGAGCCAGAGGAGCAGAGCCAGAGGAGCAGAGCCAGAGGAGCAGAGCCAGAGGAGCAGAGCCAGAGGAGCAGAGCCAGAGGAGCAGAGCCAGAGGAGCAGAGCCACAGTGCATCTGACACAAAGGGATATGGGAGAATGGGATTGCATCTAACACACATGCATTTCTCTTGTTTACAGATGGTTTCACTTCAGACCCCTTCAAAGGCAGTGACCCGTTTGGTGCTGACGTATTATTTCCTGAGAGTTCTCATCATGTGGTCCTGGGGCAGGAGCCAGGTCTGGATTCGGGTCCAGATCCTGGTCTGGACCTGGGACCGGACCATGGGGCGGAGGAGGCGGACCGAAGCCTGTCCTGTGCAGAGAACAAGGCCTCCACCGGGACCCAGTGTTTCGAGTCTGAATTTCCCGATGAAGACAGCGACATCGAGATCAGCTACAGCAGAGAGGACCTAGAGATGGCAGGTGAGGGGGCAACTTTATTCTGGTAAAAAAAAATGGAAATATGTGCTGCCTCCAGTGGCCACTGCAGTTTTTCGTAGTTGGTGACATCCTCCAGACCCTCCTCCCCCCTCACTCTCCCCTTTAGTCCTCCAGGTACTGTCCAGTTTAGCCGCTCTGTTTGAAATGTGGTTGTGGTTTAGGTGTTTAGTCCCACTTTAAATAAAGGGATTATTTTTCAGCTGTGATTAATCAATATCAATCAATCCATTTTTTTTAGCAAATGTCTGATCCAAGATAAGAAGAGGTCAAATGTATTGTTCCTGTAGTTCAGTTCCAATCCCAGTCACTATAATGGCATTTTGAGATATAGAGATTAAAAACATTTGATCCAAGAATGCAATATTTACAGTATTTTAGAGTTATTTTTAAAGCCTATGAATAAATATATTTGGTGTACTGTCGCTGAGTTTCTAGCACTCTCATCTCACAAGAGGGGTGTTACTACTGAACAGTGACTACCCCATCACCCTAAAACGTGCACAACAGGTCAAATTCTCCAGCTAAGGTTGACCTGACCAAGACTAGCTCATGATGTGGGGCCCTGCTCCTGACAAGTTACTCCAGTGGCACTGAAGGATGGGTCAAATGTAGAGGACAAATTTCCCCATGATGATTAGAAAATATATTTTTTTATGATTTTGATCTTCACTATTATTTGACATTTAAACATTTTATGATGGGACGTAATCTTAAATTTGATGGCTCTTTGATTTTCAGTGGCAGTTATGTCCCATGTCCGTTGCTATTCACGAGTTTCAGGAAAACAAGTCCTTTTTGATTAGATGCTTTTAATGAGCACCTCTCCTCATTCAAAAGATATAATATTTTGAAAAAAGTCACTGAAGTGCTACGGTGACAGAGGGGCTTTGTCACAGCTTGAAACGCACAAATAGTTGAAGAATTAGTTGGATTCATGGTGTAACACTCTGTAACACTAATATTTGTGATGGCGCCCCCCTCAGGTCAGACCGAGGAGGACCAGGCCGGGTTCAGACCCATCCAAAGCTCTTCCGAGGAGTTGGGTCCAGTCCCGATCCGAGGCTGGAGGTCTCAGGGCCAGTACTCCGGAGAGTCCGACCCAAACGGATACGAGCTGGATCTGGGGAATATCTCTCCTCCGTCCGACATCGAGGAGCTCAGCCTGGGCTCGGTGACTGGAGTCGGAGAGGACACACTGGGTAAAAGAACGTTTCATTTATATCTGCCATTTTCAAGCCATTCATCAAGATTCAGGCTAATCTCCTCCTTCAGGGCAGGATTAATCCAACTCAAGGCACGATACATTTCTGCACACATATTTAAAAAAGCCGCTGTTGAGCAGTCTTTCTATTGTCATTAATTTTGTTATAGCAAATTTCATGATTCAAATTTTAGGTCACATTGCTCTTCTCTACAACCAGCTTTTTTACTGCATTAATGCAACTAAAAGCAGGTGTCAACAAGTCAGATCATGTTCCTGAGATTTCTAAATATGCAACACACTCTAGTGATCGATATTGGTTTAAAAAGATCAGAAAGCACATTATGGCCCACTAGGCCTTTCATAATAATTACTATATCAACTTATCATTCAATAAATACGTTAGTGGAGAGAATTTTGTTATTTTGTTTGTAATACGATAAGATTTGAGCTGTAGAAGGTTGAATAAATGTGTAAAAAATAGTTTCCTGGGATTGTCCTGCTTTATTTTTATACCATCACAGGCATAAAGCAGTTTTCAGTATCAGTTTCACTATAATTATCATGACAGGCCAATGCCCTTCTTTTAATCTAACTTTTATTTTCCAGGGACCACCACTACAGCCCCGGCACCGATCACCTCCCAACCCCAAAGAACCAGTTCCGAGGTCGGGCTTAAGTCGGACCCCCACAGCCCCGTGACTCCAGCCAAGGACTCCCAAGAATTCTTCCAGCAATCGGAACTCAAAGAACTCAGCTTTGACATGAACTACGAACCGTCCAGTCTACAGTCCTCCTATGACCCCTACGGTTTTAAACTGTCCCCGGAGCACTCCAGCCACACCCTGCTGGACCCTGACGAAGCTCCCAGCCCCAGCACCTCCGAACCGGACTTAGCCTACGACCCCGAGCCGCTCGCGTCACCCCCGACCTTCGATCCCTTTGCCTCCCACGCCTGCGACCCCTACGGTTTCAAACTCAGCCCCGAGGAGATAAACCAGGAAGTCATCGATTTCACAGCAAGTCCAGCTAACGAGGAGAGTCACGTTAACTTTGAGAATAAGGAGCAGGTAGATTTGAATTTTAGCAACCAGGAAGTAGTAGAACCATCGGTGTTTGAAGATGAGCTATTGGTGGATTACGAGAACCAGGAAGTGCTTGAACCAGTGAGCATGAACAATGTGAAAGATGGAACAGATACAGTAGAGGAGGTGAACCAAGAACTGCTGGTGGATTTTGCACCAGAAAATCAAGAGGTTTTGGATGTCTTCTTCACCAACGAGCAAGTAGTCGAGTATGAAAATCAGGAAGTGCTAGAACCGTGCAGCCCTGCCTTACCTGATCCGCGCTTTGATGACACACTGATGACAGCAAACCAGGAAGTGCCAGATTTGGAGCAGAGCAACAACCAAGTACTAATTGATTTTAGCAGCGCGGAGAACCAGGAAGTAGTGAGCGGCGGCCATGACAACCACATGTTCCACAACCAGGAAGTGCCCGACATGGATCTGGGCGGGAACCAGGAAGTGCTGTGCAAAGAGGCAAACAATAATCACGAGGGAACAGTGCTGTGCCACTCCAGTAACAGCTCGGACAGTGACCTGGAGCACATGGGAGTTCAAGCCAGAGGAGGGGGGACAGAGTTGGGACACAAGGGGAGTCCCGGGCTGTCGGAGGGGGGACTCAGGAAGGGTCCCGGGCAGTCGGAGGGGGGACTCAGGGGGGGTCCCGGGCTGTTGGAGGGGGACCTGGGTGAAGTCTTCAGGCAGGGGGGGTACGTGGGATGCCCGGATGTAGCCGATGACCTGGAGCCTCTGGAGAGAAGACCCGCCCCAGTGTCAGCACCAGTCCGACCAGTGAGACCAGTGAGACCACCACGGCCATCGCTCAGGGTGAGGCACCACAACATTTTATATTTAATAGAGATGGGGGCAGCTAAAATGAATTTTGTTCAATTGCAGGTCTCTGTTGTAACACCGTGAGTTCTTGGGTGTAGTCACTAATAGAAATCAGGTTCAGCATTTGTGCATTTACCTTTTGGATATTTCATGGCAAAAAACAATGTAACCAACAGGGAAAACTGGCTCTTGGGCTTGTCACGATAACACATATTGAAGTACAATACTTTGCTGAAGTAAATACAGATGATATACAGTAATACTGAAACTAATTGATGCCACAGACATGAAAACCCAAGAGCAGATTTAAACCACAAAAACTATTATAAATCTATAATAGTGTTAAAAATTCTTGAGCTGCAATAAATAAACAGCAGGATGCAACACTTTAGCTGTTAGTTTGCATCTCTAATGAGTCTTAGAAGTTCGTGATTCACGGCTTAAATCTTATCATATTGCCAATAAAAAAACAAAAAACATCCTAGTAGTGCAATGATAAATATTGACCCCCAAAATTATAGTTCCAGCTTTCATATAATGAACGATAAGTCAATATAGCCATTATCGGCACAGGTCTACTCTTCCCCCATCTGGTAGTGGCAATAATTTCATTACGTTACTTGTGGTTCTGCCCTACATATCGGCCTGTGTAATATCAGCAGAGTTTATCAGCTAATCGGTTGCTTTGAATTGTAACACATTTAATTCAGACATGAAAAACCCAAATTGGTCGATGTCTATTTGTTATTCATAATGTTCGTGGACTTGTAAGGGGCTGATAATGCTATAAAATGCTCAGTTATTTTACTCACACTAGATCTTATTTCTACGTCAAATTATGTGGATTGAATTTGACAAAACGTGAACTCATTTATTTTATTTTATTTCCTGTCTTTTTCAGGCCAAGGAAAAGGCTCAGGGGATTGACCTGAAGTGACCTCCTCCATCACAACAACAAGAGACAAGCTAACAATGTAAAGATAGTACAACAACAGCAAGAGACGAGCCAATGATATAAAGATCAGATTTAACTGAGAACTTATGAGCGAAGACACGTGGATGGAACAATGTGAAAAAGGCATGATCTAAACCTCTGTGGAGTTTTCAAGGCAATAATTTTACTGTGAAATTAGTTTTAAAAGAATGGAATGAAAGAAAAGATTGAACTAAAATTGTCGAGTTCTTAACATAGACTGTATATATGAATGGACGCTAGAATTTACTTCTATTGAAAAACCGTCGCCCCTCTCCCTGTAACTGCTGCTGTCAGGCTACTATTCACTATTTCATTCATAAATCAAGATATGAACATTAATAACACACCAATCAGGTGCCTTCTTACCCCCAAGTCGCTCCCGCTAGCGTTAGCAACTGCCAAACCAGCGGTGCGAGCGGGAGGGGTTGTGTACCTTCAAAGACCTCGTTCCTGATTGGCTCCTTAGTTTCCCGCTCGGATTTCCAAATATGGTCCCCGGATGCAGATTAGCCGCTATAACTGTTAGCCTCGATGAGCTTCATTTGGCTGCAGCTGAAAGCTACGGGTGAGGTCCACTTCTTTATACAGTCTATGGTTCTTAATTAAAAAAAGGTCTAAACTAAAGTTAACATTCCTAAAAAAAATATTCTAGATTTAGCTTTTTACTCACCAAAAATAAAGAGCACATCAAATATAAGATCAAAATAATATTAACTGCCAAATCCCCATAGAAACCTCCCTTTTTCCCGTGGAATGAGTGAACTGGTGCCAGGACAAGTGGATTGTACATAATAATAATCATATATATCTGTATATGTGGTCCTCATAGTTCTATAGGTCTGTGATAAACGATTGAAACTATAGGAGAGATTTTAACAATAACTACATTGAACAATTTAAAGGTGCATTATGTAACTTTTCTGAAGCAGATGCATTGTCTGCTTTTCTCCATGGAAGATGCAGTTGCTTTGTCTGGGATTCTCCACAGTATGGCATTAAGTAGGTGTTTCTATCTTGTTTGCTTAGAAATTATTTCAGATGAAAAACATGCATTCTTGCTGTGAGGGGTCTCGCCTCTCCACAGATCTGATCTTAACTTGGCCAGGTCGCATCCTCCGCTTGTCTCCACGAAATTATAATTAGAAGTTAAATGTCATACGGTGGAACATTCCAGGCAAAGCAACAACACCTCCATGGAGGCAACCAAAAAAGTTACACAGAGCAGCTTTAAGTTAATACACAGTGCCCTCTGCTAATGACTTTGTGTTGTAGTTTTGGAAACTTTTGGAACAAACCAAGACTAAACTAAAATGTACCAGGATTAAACCAGAACTAAACCAGACTGAACCAGGACCAGACCAGGTGTAAATCTAGACTATAGACGCATTCACACTTGCCAAAGACCTCAACAAAATCTAAACTAGGACTAAACTCAGAATTTAACCTGGACTAGACCAAGACTATACCAAGAATATAACAGAACCAAACCAAATGTGCATCAGGTCATAATAAGTGTGAACGCACCTCATATTACAACTGAACCAGGACTAAAATTATACTAAAACTAATAGTAAACCAGGACTGAGCGGGATTTAACAGGGTCCGAATCAGGACTGAATTAGTTCTAGACCAGGAAGTAAACCAGGTACCAAACAAGGACCTAAACAGGGGCAAAGCTGAGTCTAAATCCAAAGTATGTCAGAACAAACCAGGACTAAAACAAGACTAAACCAGGACTAACCAAGAAATAAACTACAAGTAAATATTCAAACGGAACTAGGTCTAGACCAGAACAAAACTAGTTACCAAACCTGGACTTAAACAGGAGGAAACCAAGTCTGAATCAGGTGTAAACCAGTCTAAAATATTACTAAACCAGTACTAAACCAAAGGACTTAATCAGGACTTAACTGGGCTTAAACCTGGTTTAAACTTGGACTAAACCAGGTCTATTATTTCCTGTTCCATGGCACCCTGATTTACTAACAATCAAAGTATATTTATATGAATTCCAAAAAATACCACATATAAGTGCTCATTAGTGCGTATACATTTTGGCCTTTACATTGTATGTGCTCACAGGGACAAATAACAGCAGTTTGGTTATGACTCAAATTCAAAATGGCTTCACCTTTCAGTGTCGACAAGTGTGTATCAAAACTAATTTACGCTATTTTAATGTGACCCAAATAACTCTCAACATATTACATTGTTGAACATGGTCTATTTTCATGAACTCTAACTATTTATTTATTTAAAGAGGGGGTATTATGCACAGTATTTTAGCCCTCCTTACGGTTAGCTGTAAGATTCTGTTCAAGGCTCCACCCACAAGCCTACGTTGTCCATGCTCCGACACGACAATTCTCCATAAATATACAAAAACATGATACAAAACTACGCAGTGACTTCACAAACCTGATATGATGTGCAGTAGTTTCATTAGTCGGATGCACAATGATGTGTTGTGATAGAGCTCTGAAGGGGGAGTGACTTAGTGAAACATGTGAATACGTTGTTTGGGCAAATATAGCATTTTCAGAACAATAAAAGGGAACATGGTGATCTAAACATATTATGTACTAGCAGTTATACCATATACAAGTAAAATACCCCCTCTTTAACTGATTATGCAATTAATTCTACACAGTCTGCCTCTGGTACATGTTTTTGCTGCTAATTTTTCCATCTAAAGGACCCATTTTTATAATTTCTTGTTTCTATGGATGCCTTATGGAAGGATATTAATGTTTTTATTTTGTATTTATTTATTTATTTATTTATTTTTACATATTTTGTTTGCCTGGCCAATCTAGAAAGTGATGTCTGGTCTCCACTTCTTCTGTCACGTCTCGAGCCAGAACCAAACGAGATCGTCCAATCAGATTTGTTTATTTTTGAGACGCATGTGAAAGGAGCTCATTGGTCACCTATCATTTCCAAACAAAATCACATTTCTCTCCCCTCAGATGAACAGAGTTTGCTCATTGAGTTTGATTTGCTTGTTGATTCCACAGAAATCCGCCATGTTTTTCAGTCGCCTGTCATATTTTCTCCTTCCTTTGTTCTTTTCATAGGCAGCCATGTTTGTTTTGATACAGACAAACCATGCGTGTCCCTGATTGGCTAATCCACCTGTCAATCAACTCTGGGAGATTCAGTGGAGACCAGACTCACATCTTCAGAAAGTATTGTAGAAGTATGTGTGTACTCTGGATCCCAGGCAAACGTTTAATTAAAAGATTTGGTCATTTTACAACAAAATAGTTAGCTTCAAATCTGTTCCCTCTTTTCGAGAAATTATAATTCACCCCAGATGTCTTCAAGAAACTGTAGAAATCTCTTTGATAAATAGATATATACGGAACAATGGATTTTGCCTAAATAATATGAAGCTCATGACTTGACTAAAATAAAGAAAGCTGCACTACGTAACTTTTCTGAAGGGGGTCTGCTACCTGCTTGTCTCCATAGAAATCTTATTGCTTTGTCTGGCATGTTCCACAGTAGAGCATTACGTAATCTATCTTGCATTTATTCAATTACAGATGTTTTAAATGCTCTAAAAACCATGCTTGTCTCCGTGGAGCTAGATGAGATACACACCATATATATATATATATATATATATATATATATATATATATATATATATATATATATATATATATATATATATATATATATATATATATATACTGTGGCATTTTCCAGGCCAAGCATTAACATCTCCATGGAAACAAGCAGGTAACAGACCCTTTACCCATAGAGTGTATTTATAACTGGACAGAGCAAATAGGAAGTGATCATGGGCGCACTTCCGGCTCCATTGACTCTGTGGGAGACATCACACTCACTTGGTCCACTTCTTTATACAGTCTGTGCCTTTACTAGAAAAGTTACAGAGTTCATCTTTGTTACTTTGTGTTAGTCTGGTTCACTGTGAGATATTGGAGTCCTACAGTAAACAGTGGGACGAGTCTGAGGCCTGTGTTTACACCATCAGTGATATTTATTTCAACTGAAGTTTACATAAAATCCTCATATTAAAACTGCACATCTGAGTTTGTATATGTGTGTATAAACATGGCCAGACTGTAAATGATCATAACCACGTTCACGGTTCATTAAAGAAATCTCCTCTCTCTCCTATTTCTGTGTTTATTTTAGAGTTCAGATGTTTTTACAGTGTGGAGTTTGTTAACTTTAAAGTTAAGGTCCTATATTACACAAAATTGACTCTTGTAAATCATGTTATAATGTTGTTATCTCTTCAAAAACAGACCTGGAGTTGTGTTTCGATTCTTTCACACAAAGCTCAAAATGCTCTGTTCTACCTTGTGATGTCATGAAGTGGTAGTTTTTCAAGTTAACAGCCTTTTACCTTTAATTCAGTAGAGATTGGCAATTCCAGGTCTGAAATGATCCAAATGATTCTAGTGAAGGTGTGTGGAGTTTAAAACACAGTGGAGCACTTCCTGTATTACCACATGATGACATCACAAGGTGGAACAGAGCGTTTTCTGTTTGAGAGAAGAACTCAGCCTAAATATGCAGGGTTTGTGTGTTAAACATGTGTGAATGAAACAAAACACAACTCCAGGTCTGTTTGTGAAAATCCATGGACATTTTAATGGTTGAAATGGCGCTCTCTAGTGGTCAATTGAACATGATACATTCTGTGTTTGAATTATTACTTGCAAACGTGTCATTTTTTAAAAGAACTGTGACTAACAGCTTAATTTTAAATTTCATAAACTTGACTGATCTGTGTCCTTTAATACAAGGCTGATTTATTCTTCATTACAAAAAACTTTGAACACGATGCCCCGTTTATTTATGTCATAATTTGGTGTTTTGGTTCTTTATCCAATCAGAAAACAGAATGAGCCTCACATGACTCTTTCGTTCGTGTTACCAAGTTTAATGCTGAAATCCAGTTGTTTGCTCCAGTTAATTTAAGTAAACTGGTAGTATTTAACACTGACTTATTGAAGCAAATTTTTTTACAAAAAAACATTTATTGAAGCATTACAGAAAACATCAAATACATGTGTCACGTTTGGCACAAAACATAGTGTAGTGTTGATTCATTTACAGTGATAACGCACAGCCTCTGTAGTACTATAAAAATACTGTGTGTTTTCTTGTGTCAGATGTAACAGAAGTGCTGTGTAGTGGTTGGAGTGGAGATAGTGGTATTTATACAGTCACATTTAAAACACCGGGACTCACCTGCAAGTCCCAAATACGACACTGTAAAAACCTGCTACTATGAGAGACCCGGACCTGAACTCAGAATATGGATCCATCTGACGACTTTAGATGTGTTTAAAAGCACACATTAGGTGACCTCATTTACTCCAAAGCTAAAAATACCTTGTCAAACTTCTCTAAATTCACAGTGATATTCTGAACTCAGGACATTTTATCTCATATACACATCAGTTTTCCCAGTGTACAGTGCAAAACTAGTAAAAAGACCCGCTTCTCACGTTTACCCCGAGAGGCTGCACAAACGGAAACTTCGCAATATTCATACTTTTGGATTTTTCTTTTGGATTTTGTTCGTCCCTGTGGAGAGTCTGCATTTGACCCATTCTTCACTGTCAGGAGCAGTGGACCAGATCTCATGTTTCCTCTTTAATACCCCACAAAAGTCAAATAACCCTCTTTAATACCCCATAGAAGGGAAATACCCCTCTTTAATACCCCATAGAAGTAAAATACCCCTCTTTAATACTCCATAGAAGTCTAATACCCCTCTTTAATACCCCATAGAAATCAAATACTCCCTCTTTAATACTGCAAAGAAGTCAAATACCCCTCTTTAATACCCCCTAGAAGTAAAATACTCCCTCTTTAATATCCCATAGAAGTAAAATACTCCCTCTTTAATATCCCCTAGAAGTAAAATACTCCCTCTTTAATATCCCATAGAAGTCTAATACCCCATAGAAATCAAATACCTCCTCTTTAATACCCCATAGAAGTCAAATACCTCCTCTTTAATGCCCCATAGAAGTCAAATACCTCCTCTTTAATACCCCATAGAAGTCAAATACCTCCTCTTTAAGGAAACCGATGGAAATCAAACCAGACACAGGGAGAACATGCAAACATTTTTTTAAACTGGTCAAATGTTGTTTTAACTGATGGTGATGTTCCTTTGTTGCAGTATTTATGCAGTAAAACTAAAGTACTCCACAGGGAGTACACCCTGGTAAAAGTACTGCGCTGTAACAGTAACAGTACTTGGTCTCCTACACCACAGAGCACTGTGCCGCGGGGCCTGAGGGCTCTCGGGTTTGTGCGTCTGGGCTCTTGTTTTTGCGTCGACAGAATCTGCAGTAGAATACCAGCACAATTACCACGACGATGAGGAGGACCAGGGGGATGAAGATGGCCTGAAAGACTGTCCCCATGTCCAGCTCTGAGAGGGGGAGGAGAGAGGGGAGGAGAGGGGAGAGGGGGAGAAGAGATGAAAGAGAGGGGGAGGAGAAGAGTGAGGGAGGAGAGGAGAGAGGGAGAGGGGAGGGTGGAGGGGATAGGGGGAGGAGAGACAAAGGAGAGGGAGGAGAGCGAGAGGGGAGAGGGAGGACAGAGGGGGAGGAGAGACAAAGGAGACGGAGAGGAGAGGAGGAGAGTGAGGGAGGAGAGGGAGAGGTGAGAGAGAGGGGGGAGGGGGAGGAAAGGGGGAGGGAGGAGACAGAGGGAGGCAGATAAAGGGAGAGAGAGAGGAGAGAGTTTGGATTAATACATTAATAAATCAGGTTTAGAATTAGAGATCAAAAATCCTTCTGTAAAATCTGCACTTCCTGTATCACCATATGACATCACAAGGTGAAACAGAGAAGAACTCAGCCTAAATATGCAGGGTTTGTGTGTTAAACTGTGTGAATGAAACAAATCATAACTCCAGGAATGAGAATAGTGTAATATGGCCCTTTAACAGAGGTCAAACATCATTTAAACGGGGATAAAAAGGTCGTTTTATTGTGGCCTCCTGCAGATCCCTGGTTTGTGAAAACTGATGAAACATGTTTGAATCTCCTCTGGGATTTTATGCTCTTTTTATAATTTGATTTTTGGGAAAAAGAAGAAAACGTCATGGAAAAATGATGGAGCAACTCTGACCGACCCTCCAACAAACTCTGACTTTATTTATTTAAAGGGAGCGTGACTCTTGACTTCTGACGATTCTCTCATTTTGGCTTAATCTGCTGGGATCATAGAAAATGTGAAAAACTGAACATAATGCAATGGAGATAGATGCACTTAATGCCATATCACGGAACATTCCAGGTTTGGGTTTGCCTCTCCCTCATTTGTCGCTCTTTACACTTCCCAGATCAGTCGAAGTGACTAAAGTGGCAGGTCGGTCCAGTTATTTTACTAAAACAAAGATAAGATTGTTATAAAATTTTGTATTTTTAGGTTTATAATTCTACTTCCTCTTTGGACCTGTGACATCACACTAGGAAATTCTGTTACTGTTACCTAGCAACAAGGAGTACACTCCACTGTACAGAAATCTAACCCAGGACTCAACAAGAGCTAAACCAGGTCTAAAGCAGGATTAAACCAGGTCTAAACCGGGACTAAAATGAGTCTAAAGCAGGATTAAACCTGGTCTAAACCGGGACTAAAACAGGTCTAAAGCAGGATTAAACCTGGTCTAAACTGGGACTAAACCAGGTCTAAAGCAGGACTAAACTAGGTCTAAAGCAGGACTAAACCAGGTCTAAAGCAGGACTAAACCAGGTCTAAAGCAGGACTAAACCAGGTCTAAAGCGGGTGTAAACCAGGTCTAAAGCAGGACTAAACTAGGTTTAAAGCAGGACTCCACAAGGACTAAATCAGGTCTGATCCAGGGCTAAAGGAGTCTAACCCAGAACTAACGCAGGACTGAACCAGGACTAAACCAGGACTAAACCAGGTCTAAACCAGGACTAAACCTGGTCAACAGCAGAACTAAGATAATATTTTGTTGACCTTTATGTAGAAATGTGTCAGGGCTGAATGGCAGATGGATGTTTTGATGAAACCCAGAGGGAAACAAAACAACAAAAGAACAAACTGTTCAAATCCCAAACAAAAGCATGTGAATCGTGTTTGTGAGTTGTTACATAACACGTGTAACAGCACTGTGAGCCAGAAAAGATTTAAAACACCAATAATGAGACAAGTTTCAGATCTGAAACAACAGAGAGCCAAGAACAAACAGCTGCAGGCAGAACATCTGGACAACATGTGTGAGAACAAGGGAGGAGGAGGAGAGGAGAAGAGGAGAAGAGAAGAGGAAGAGAGGAGGAGGAGGAGGAGGAGAGCAGAGTGGGAGGAGAAGAGGAGAGAGAGTGGAGAGGAGGAGGAGAGAGGGAGGAGAGGAGGAGAGGAGAAGAGAAGCTGAAGAGAGGAGGAGGAGAGGAGGAGGAGAGAAGAGAAGCTGAAGAGAGGAGGAGGAGGAGAGCAGAGGGGGAGGAGAAGAGGAGAGAGGGCGGAGAGGAGGAGGAGAGGAGAGAAGGAGGAGAGGAGGAGGAGAGGAGGAGGAGAGGAGACAGGAAGGAGAGGAAAGGAGGAGGAGACGGGGGGGAGAAGGTAGAGAGTGAGAGAAGGAGAGAGGTGGAGAGGGGAGGACAGAGGGAGAAAGGAAGGGAGGAGAGAGATGGAAGGGGAGAAGAGAGATGGGAGGGAGAGGGGAAGAGGGAGGAAGGGGAGGTGAGGAGAGAGGGAGAGAGAGAGGGAGACAAGGGAAGGGGGAAAAGAGATGAGATGTGAGTCAACTACCATCCGATTCAAACTACCATCTCATCTCACCTTTAATGTGAAAACTGTCCTGTATTATTAATCCTTAGGTAAATGGTCAGGCTCTTACCGTCCAGGACGCCTGAGCCCGAGGTGCAGATATGAGCACTCCACTCCCCCCGCTGGAGGGGTAGGGCACGGCTCGGGACAAAAGCAGCCACCATGAAGCAGTAGCTCTGACCCGGGTTCAGTTTTTGGATCTGGGGCATGTTAGAGTCCACCTCCAGTTCCCACTGTGGACAGAACAAATGACATACAAATGCATGGAGATTATACTGTTGATACTTTTTAGCTGCTGTTAACATTCTCTAGGGGTGTAATGCTAACTGTAGGCACTGCTCTGTCTGAACCTCGGTTAGGGTTAGGGTTAGGGTTAAGCTCAGATAAAACTCAGATTAATGTCTAGTTATAGACATTAATCTGAGCTTTATTTAATCTGATCAGAAAGAGTTGATTTAGCTGGAACTACAACAGGTGTGCTGATTTGTGCTGTTAAATAAGTCTCTCAGATAAGATTACATCTACAAGCTAATTAGCTAGTTAGCATTAGCCAACAGTTTTTCAGTTAGTCACTCTCACCCTTTTGTTGAAAATCAAACTCGTAAACAGAACCGTGAACGCTCATATTACGTATTAGGTTCCTGAAAATCCTTCCTTTAAACTTTTTGACATTGGTGTTTGCAAATGTGTGCATTGTGTCACCATGGTAACTGCAGAACATTCCGTCATAGACATACAGGCAGAACATCATCAGGATGTTATCGCTTTGCCTTAAATTGCCTTGAAGTTACAGGTCAGATCATTACACTCACGAGCAGTCGATTTTTTTCCCATTTGTACCAAAATGACTATGCCACGCTGCAGAACTCTACACAATTTAAGAAAATAAAACTAGAGAACAAAGTGCGTACGTCACAGTGGGCGTGTACCGGGGGGATGGGGAAATGGGAGTTGATTGGCAAAATGGTGTCTTGAAAATAAGAGACTAAAGATTGCTCAAACATGCACAAATTACTCCAAATACAACTTGGAGAGTGTATACTATTCTTTGATCTGAAAAGTCCATTTTGAGGAGTAGGTCTTTAGTTTTAAGATAGTGCTGTCTTAGCTCTTTGTCTTCACTTGACCTGGGGCCCGTGTGACTTTCATGTCTGTTTCCTGCTTCTTTAGTTTCTCAGATTTAGACAGAATTATGACAACATGACAACACCTCCAGAGATTATTCAGACGTTTTAAACATGAATCAGCCCAGATGGTATTTCTAATGTAACACGTCAGGACTCGGACATGACTGGACAAAATGCATTTTCACTTTACATGTTTTATCAGAGCACAGTGGCAGATTTAAGTGTCTAACCCATGACTAGCCCATGTGTAACCCATGTGACTAAACAAGCCAAACAAGGACCAGCCCAGGACTAAACCAGGACTAAACTAGGTCTAAAGCAGGACTAAACAAGGACTGAACCAGGTCTAAAACAGGACTAAAACAGGTCTAAATCAAGACTAAACAAAGACTAAACCAGGTCTAAACAAGGCTAAACAAGGACTAAACCAGATCTAAAACAGGACTAAACAAGGACTAAACCAGGTCTAAACAAGGACTAAACCAGGTGTAAAGTAGGACTAAACCAGGTCTAAACCAAGACTAAACAAGGACTAAACCAGGTCTAACCTAGGACTAACATTTGTAGACTAGAAACACACTTCCTAAAGCACTGAGGCTGCGTTCTGAGTCCAAAAGTTTCCCTCCACATACCGGCTTCTTCGTGGGCTTGTGATAAGACACTTTGTACTTGAGATCTTTCTTCAGGATGTCCCGGATTGAGAGCTGCTTGCCCTTGGTGTGGATCCCTGACAGAGGGTCCGAGATGTTCAATGTGACCGAGCGCTCTGCCACCTTCTGGATGGAAAACGTCACTGCACTCAGCTCACCTGCAACCAGATATGGTGATTACTCTGCCCCATCTGCCCCTCTCCTCTGCATCGTCTGCCCCATCTGCCCCTCTCCTCTGCATCGTCTGCTCCTCTGACCCTCTCCTCTGCATCGTCTGCCCCATCTGACCCTCTCCTCTGCATCGTCTGCCCCATCTGACCCTCTCCTCTGCATCGTCTGCCCCATCTGACCCTCTCCTCTGCATCGTCTGCCCCATCTGACCCTCTCCTCTGCATCGTCTGCTCCTCTGACCCTCTCCTCTGCATCGTCTGCCCCATCTGACCCTCTCCTCTGCATCGTCTGCTCCTCTGACCCTCTCCTCCCTGTGTTACTGTGGCAGTGAGTTGTTATCCTGTCTCTTCCTCCTCAGCTGGAGGTTGTGGGTTAGATTCCTGAGTCTTACTCTGTTTGTAGGGGTTGAAGTGAGTGGATTCAGTGTTTGGAAACTCCTCGTAGTCAAAGCCCAGGCTGCCCTCAGTCTGGACATCAGCTTGAAACATCCTGGACAAGAGGAAGACATTAAAAAAAACCAAAAACTTATCATAGTAGTTAAAACCAGGACTAAACCAGGTCTAAACCAGTTCTAAACCAGGACCTAAACCAGAACTGAACCAGAATTAATCCAGGATTAATCCAGACCCAAACCAGGATTTGACCAGTAATAAACCAGGGCTAAACCAGGACTAAACCAGAACTAAACCAGGACTAAACCAGGATTAAAGCAGGACTAAACCAAGACGGAACCAGGACTAAAGCAGGACTAAAGCAGGACTAAACCAGAACTAAAGCAGGACTAAACCAGAACTAAAGCAGGACTAAAGTACTAAAGGTGTAAAGTACTTGTCTTGATACTGCAGCTCGTCGGTCAGGTCACATTCGGTGTGTGGGATCTTGATACAATGTGAAGCAGAGAGCCAGTCACTGCCTTCACTGAAACATAAACATTCATGTTCACACACGTTGCAAACTAAAACATGAATCCAAATAACTGTAGTAAGCACAGAGCAGGGGGCGGAGACAGGGGGTAGGTGAAAACACACTCAAGCCTTAAAAGCATGAGTCAGCCCAAATGCTGCTGTGAGTTAGATAATGATGACATAAAAGGTTGTAACAAACTTGAAATAATCAAATTGAACACAGTAAGAATAAAAAGTAGAATGTTAAAAACAGTTGTAGGTATAACTCCTCTCCTTTTGTCTTGTCTTCCCTCCCTCTCCTTCTCTCCTCCCTCTTTCTATCCTCCCTCCCTCTTTTCCCTTTTTCTACCCCCTGTCTCTCTTTCTCTCTCGCTCTCTCTAGTCTCTCTCTTCCCTCTTTCTATCCTCCCCTCTCGCTTTCTCTTCAATCTCTCCCATCCCTCTTTCTACCTCCCCTCCCTCTCTTCAGTATCTCTCTTCCCTCTTTCTACCCCCTCCCTCTCTTCAGTCTCTCTCTTCGCTCTTTCAGTCCCTCTCTCTCTCTCTGTCTCTCTCTCTTCGGTCTCTCCCATCCCTTTTTCTAACCCCTCTCTCTTCAGTCTCCAGTCTCTCTCTTTCCTCTTTCTACCCCCTCTCTCTCCAGTCTCTCCCTTCCCTCTTTCAATCCCTCTCCCTCTCTCTCTGTCTCTCTCTCCGGTCTCTCTCTTCCCTCTTTCTAACCCATCTCTCTTCAGTCTCTCTCTCTCTTCTTTCAATCCCTCTCTCTCTTCCGCTCTGTCCAGCTCTCTCTCTTCCCTCTTTCTACACTCCTCTCTCTCTATCAATTCCCCTTCTTTTTCCTCCTCTCTCCTCATTTGCTCTTCTTCACAGCTTTGAAACAGCAGTGAGTGAACTGAGTGATCTACAGAGCCAGGTTCCATATTTGGAATTCCAACCGCGAGTATCATAGCAACCAAAGAGCCAATCAGGAGTGAGGGTGTTGACAGTAATGCCCCTTCCTGCACTGCTGGTTTAGCAAGGAATGCGGTGGCTAGCAGGTTCGCTATGTGTGTTTATACGTACAGTCTATGTGTGTAACTGTTTAATATCTGTGTAATTCCTGGGCCTAGACACATGAAACAAAAACTGGCACAAAGTTCAGCTTCTCCTCTGTTTAAATAAAAAGTCAAATGATTTTTTTCAGTGTGATGTGTGTGTGTGTCTGGAGGATTTCTCTGGGTCCAGGTCTGACCCCGTGACCTCAGGCTGAGAAACAGGCTAAATATAAACATGTGCAGGGAGGGGGAGGGGCAGCGGGAGGGCGGAGTTAAAGCTGCGATACGGAACTTTTCTGCCATCCGCCATCTGCTTGTCTCCATGGAGATATGATTGATTTGTCCAAAAATGTTCCACAGTATGGTTTTAGGCAAATTAAGCCAAGTTATAGGTCACATTTATGGAGAGGCGGTCACCGCAGTAATACAATACAATAAAAAATACATGCATATTATATCAGTTTAATGAACATCTCCATGGACACAAGCAGGCAGCAGAACCCACTAGAAAAGTTCCATAGTGGACCTTTATGTAGCTTTGGCAGAAAAGTACTTGTAGAATTATTTTATCACTTCATGTGTTTACTTTGTGTGTAATAACGTGTGAGGAAATAGACTTCAGGACTTGTTGAAATCTGGACTTGGACTTTTCCCTCTTTTCCCAGAGTGTTTGGAGCAGTGCTAGAATGCAATGAAGTAAAAGTAATAAAGTACTGAACTTATGTGGTTTTTGGTACCTGAACTTTACTTAAGTACATTTTACAGTGGATACTTTTTACTTTTACTTCATTGCATCTGAGAGCAGTATCTGTACTTTCTACTCCACCACATTTGTGAACAGGACAGGAAAAGTAAAAGTATTTTTTTATCTTTTGAGACTTGCTGAAAAGACTGACATTCATACATTGAAAAAAACGACCAACTATCTAACTATCAATTCACAAAATTCAGCACAAATCTTTATCAAAAATCACTGCATTTGAAGCTTTATCAGACCTCTAAATCTGTGCGAAATACTTTTACTTTTCACTCTTTAAGTACATTTTCAAACAGCTATTTTAATACTTTTACTTAGATTTTTTCATGTGATAATTTTACTTTTACTTGAGTATTTTTTACTTTAAAATAAAGTACTTCTGTTTTCCATATTTTTTTTCATGCATTCAGAACATCCTAGTTATTCACCATGATGAGTTTATAAGCACTTTTCACACAACTCTCTGTTATAAAAACATGCAGATTTTTTTCTCATGTATTTGACAATCCCCAGTACAGATATACTGTCCTAGAATCAGAAAGTGCGCGTTAGCATGCCAGCTGTTGTTGGCTTTATCATCTCACAAAAACTCTTAAAGTGCTTATAAACTCATCGTGGTGAATAATTAGGATGCTCAGAATGCATAAGGTGAGTGAGGAGTAACTTTGGACCACTGCAAACTAGTTCTGTTTTTTGGGTTTTAAACAAAAAAAATCCCTCACTGTGGCTTTAACATTAACATAGTTCTCCTTAAAGCCTCTTGTCCCTGATGCAGTGAGACATGAGCAGACTGACAAAATCTCTCTTTCTCCTCTCTCTGTCTCAGTCCCGCTCTCTCTTCCTCACTCTCTCCCTCTTTCTACCCCCATCTCTCTTCTCCTCTCTTTCTTTTCAGTCTCTCCCCTTCTCTCCATCCCTCATTCTCCCCTCCATCTTACTAACTCCCCCTTCTCCCCTCTCTCATTTTCACTCTTTCCCCTTCCTCTTTCTACACCTATTTATCTTCTCTCTCTTTCTTTTCACTCTCTCCCATCCCTCTTTCTACCCCCTCTCTTCTCTCCCTCATCTCTCTCCCTTATTTTTCATTCTCTCTCCTCAGTCGCTCTCCCTCTCTTTTCTGGTCACCCTCATGGCAACTTTTAGCTTCTCTCCCCCTCTCACTCAATTCAATTCAATTCATTTATTTTTGTAACGCCCAAAATCACAACAACAGTCTCTCGAAGGGCGTTCATGTTTTGGTTGATGGGGGAAACCGGAGTACCCGGAGGAAACCCATCCAGACACGAGGAGAAACATGAAAAACTCCACACAGAAAGGCCTGGGCGACCCGGGGATCCAACCAAACCTTCTGCTGTGAGACATGAGCCACTCAGCCACCGTGCCGCCAAGTGCCCCTCCCCCTCCTCTGCTCCTTCTCCGTCTCTCCATATTCTTCCCATCTTTCCTCTCCCTGTACTCTGGTTTCTTCTTCTATCGTTTCTACCTCTATCTGTAATTTTCTTTCTACCTCTCATTAGTCTCCTTTCTCTCTACTCCCTTTTTCTCCTTTTTTGCTAAGCTCTCTTCCCTCTCTTGGGCCATCCTTCTCTCTCTTCTCTCAGCCCCCCTCCTCCTCTCTTACCTCTACCCCTCTCTCTCGCTCTTCCCCTACTCCTCTCCTGTTCTCTTTGCCCCCTCTCCCTCTTTCTCCTCTTTCTCTCCTCTCCCACTCCCCCTCTTTTAAATAGTTTAGAGAGAGAGAGAGAGAGAGAGAGAGAGAGAGAGAGAGAGCGGAGGAGGGGGTTGTTCTTGCACAACGTTCACAGTAAAACTCTGTCGGCGTCAGAGAAACAAACTGAGCATTCCTCTAAAACACTGTAATACGTTTATATCAGAGAGAGAGAGATAGAGAGGGGGAGAGGAGAAGAGAAAGGGAGGGAGAGGAGAGAAAGAGAGACAGGAGGGAGAGGGAGGGGAGGGAGAGGGGAGAAAGAGAGACAGGAGGGAGAGGGAGGGGAGGGAGAGGGGAGAAAGAGAGAGAGACAGGAGGGAGAGGGAGGGGAGGGAGAGGGGACAAAGAGAGAGAGACAGGAGAGTGGGAGGGAAGGGAGAGGAGAGAGGACTGAGGGAGGAGAGGGAGGGTGGGAGAGGAGAGAGAGGGAGGGGAGGGAGAGGAGAGGAGAGAGGGAGAGAGAGGAGAGAGGGAGGGGTGGAGAGAGGGAAAGGGGGAGAGAGGAGAGGTAGAGGAAAGAAGGAGAGAGAGGGAAGAGGGGGAGGGGAGGGAGAGGAGAGAGGGAGTGAAGGAGAGAGGGAGGAGAGAGGAGAAAAGGAGGGAGGAAAGGAAAGAGTGAGGCAGAGAGAAAAGGGGGAGACGGGAGATAGAGGAGGACAGAGAAGGACAGATAAGGGAGAGGGTGAGAGAAGAGAGAGAGGGAGAATGGGAGGAAGAGAGGGAACTAGGAGAGAGGGACGGATGGGAGAGCAAGGGAAGGAGAGAGGGGGAGGAGGAGAGAGAGGGAGGGAGAGAGAGGAAAGAGGAAGAGAGATAAGGAGGGAGAAAGGGGGAAAGAAAGAAGAAAGATAGGAGAGAAAGGGAGGAAGGGAAATAGAGAGAGAGAAGAGAGAGAGAAAGAGTAAGGAAAAAATTGAGAAAAGAGGAAAGGAAAGAACAGGAGAGAGAGAGATGGAGAGGTGGGCAGAGAGAGAAGATGAGAGAGAAAAATGGGGGGCAGAGGAAGAGAAAAAGAGAGAAAGGAGAAACAGGGAGATTAGAAACAAGGCTTGTAGAAACATGTACTGTATCTGATTTCAAAAGGAAGTGTCTTGCCCAAGGACACATAGACACAGCAGTAGTGGAGTGGTACAAAAAGGTCACATGTGTAAGGCTGAGTTCACGTCCTAGAGTGTGATGATGTCATAGTCTGAGATGGAGGGCGGGGCTTATATAACGCGATGTTGAGAGTCACTGTTTTTGGTAGAAATTTTTTCCAAATTTCTGATCCACAAATGTTGACAGTGAAATGTTTACAGACACAATAGCAAAATAAAAAACAGGATCATGTAGAGCAGGTTAATATGAACATTTAATACCAAAATGACAAGGCTCACTGCAGCGGTTACGGAGGGAGGGGCCACAGTTTTTACAATAGAAAGTGCATTGGAGCCAAAGTCGATTGAACCAGAAGCGCGCCCATACTCACTTCCTGTTTGGAACATGACGGCTAGCGGGTTAGCTATGTCCATTTATATATACAGTCTATGGTTCTGCCCTGTCCTCCAGCTCAGTTTAAACAATTAAACGTTATGACGTCACATGACCACACCTCTGACCTCCCATTGGCCAGTTTCCCATTAAATACAGATGTTTTTGTGAGTCATGAGATGTGGAGATGCACATGAGTCAAAACCACACCACAAATATTTTAATAGTGAACATTTACAGATGGTGATGCCTGAAGGCCTGGTTTATCAGAGGTGGAGTAGCCAAAAAATGTAGTAGTAAGTAAGAGTAAGTAAGAGTAACGTTACTTTTTTTTATTTTATTTGTCTTGGGCAAATAGACATCTTTTCTCTTGCATAGCCTAGGCAGCCACAATCGGTGTCAATCAACATGATACAAGAGACAAGGAAAAATAAACAAAAACAGACAGCAAAACACACACCAAAAAAAGAGTATCTCCGATTGCCCAAAAAGGAGTGGGAAGAAGAAAACTTATTTAATCCCACCTCCTCTGCTATTATTTCTTAATTTTAGCATACTTTACTTCCTTTTCATGATTGTATTACATGATTACATTGGGGACTATGAGTTAAACTCATGCAACTTATGTGTTACATCATATTGGATAAGGTGCCAACAATGGTAAGGAAAGTTATTAATACCAACAATGGTAACGGACAGTAAATACCAACAATGGTAATGAACAGCAATACAGCAATAGTAATGGACAATAAATACGACAATAGTAATGGACAGCAAAATACAACAATGGTAATGGACAACAAATACCAACAATGGTAATGGACAACAAATACCAACAATGGTAATGGACAACAGATACCAACAATGGTAAAGAAATGGCAGATACAAGCCAGCATTACAAGATTACTGAAATTATATTAAGACTCTTCCTCTAGATACTGCGACCAGATCATATTTTTATATCGATGCTTGAACGTACTGATACTGTGGCATTGCTTGATGTGTATATCCAGACTGTTCCAAAGTTTAACACCACATACCGATACACAGAAACTTTTTCGAGTAGTTCTAACTTTAGGCAATTTGAATTTCTCATATTCTCTAAGATTGTATGTTCTCTCTTTGGCTGTAAACAAAACTTGCAGCTTACTCGGTAACACGTTTATGGAAGCTTTAAATAGTATAGTTAATGTAACATATTTTACAAGATCAGGAATTTTTAGGAGCTTTGAATATATGAATAAAGCATGTGTGTGCTCCAAGTATCCGACTTTATGGATGATTCGCAAAGCACGTTTCTGTAATACAACTAGTGGATTAAGTGTAGATTGGTAAGTATTTCCCACACTTCAACACAATAAGTGAGGTATGGGAGTACTAAGGAACAGTATAAAGTACGTAGGGCATTTTGATCAAGGTAGTTTTTTGCTTTATTTATTATTGCGAGGCTTTTTGAGATTTTGCTTTTTATTTGTCTAATATGGGCTTTCCATGATAATTTATTGTCTATTATAACACCCAAAAATTTTATCTCATTTACACTTTCAATTTGAACATCATCAATCAGGATTGGTAGCTCTGTATTAATTTTTGAATTTCCAAAAAGCATAACTTTTGTCTTCTTTAAATTAAGCGATAATTTGTTGCAATCCATCCACTTTTTTATTTTATCAAGTTCCTTGTTTACAGTACAAATGAGTTCATTGTAATTTGGACTACTGTAAAATATGTTAGTATCATCCGCAAATAAGATAAGTTTTAATGACGGGGATACATTAAAGATATCATTTATGTATATATTAAACAGTTTTGGCCCCAAAACGGAGCCCTGGGGAACTCCACAAGCAATACCAAGCATATCAGAAGTGTGCACTCCCATCTGTACAAATTGTTCTCTCTTTGTGAGATACGTTCGTAACCAGTTGCCGGCTAGTCCTCTGATCCCATATCGTTCAAGCTTTTTAAGTAAAATGTCATGATTGATGGTATCGAAAGCTTTTTTCAGGTCTATGAAGATACCAATAGCATATTGTTTTTGGTCCAATGCATTTGTGATTTCCTCTGTTGCATCAATGATTGCCATTGAAGTTGTTCTTTTTGCTCTAAACCCGTATTGTCTCTCGTTGATAATTTGATGCTTATCTAAAAATGTTTCGAGACGTGAATTAAACAGTTTTTCAAGAATTTTTGAAAACTGTGGTAGTAAAGAGATTGGTCTGTAATTCGTAAAGCAGTGTTTGTTGTCACTTTTGAATATTGGAATTACTTTTGCGGTTTTCATTTTTTGGGGGAACTGACCTGACTGAAATGATAAGTTGCAGATATGCATCAGAGGTTTTGCTATGTTGTCTATTACCTTTTTTATTAATGCCATATCAATATCATGACAATCTCTGGATGTCTTACCTTTACACTTGAGAACAATGCTTGTCACCTCCTGAACATTTGTTGCAGATAAAAACATAGAATGTGGATTTTGATCAATACTTATCCTACACTGACAAGCTTTATTATCATGAATTTTTGCAGCCAGCTGTGAACCCACGTTAATAAAGAAATGATTAAAGCTATTGGTTACATCACTCATGTTGTGAATTTCACCATTTGTATTGTTAAAGTAATCCGGATATACAGACTTTCTAGCTTCTTGTTTAATTAGACTATTCAATGTCTTCCACATTCCTTTCATATTACTTCTATTTTCATATAACTGTTTTCTATAATATAACTTCTTACTCGTTCTAATTATGTCTGTTAATTTGTTTTTATATTTCTTATATCTCTCTTCATCTTTTTTTGTTTTAGAATTGACAAATTTCCTATACAAATTATTTTTCTTTTTACAAGCATTCATTATTCCTTTTGTCAACCAAGGGTTGTCTGCGTTTTTGCTTTTTGTTTTAAATTCCTTAACAGGACAATGTTTCTTATACAAAACCATGAATATATCCAAAAAAGTAGTATATGCTTTATCAACATCTGTTTCATTGAAGACTGAGCTCCAATCTTGGAGCAATAAACTATTATTCAATTCATTTGTTGCTTCTTCAGTCATAATTCTTTTACAGACTAATTTACTCTCACGTCTCATTTTTTTAATATCATAATCGTAAACAGCAAAAACAGGTAAATGGTCAGTAATATCACAGATAAAGATGCCACTGGTTATTTGATTATCCATGACATTTGTAAAGATATTATCAATGACTGTAGCACTGTGCGAAGTTATTCTGCTTGGTCTAGTTATTGTTGGGTAGAGGGACATGGAGAACATAGTATTTGTGAAGTCCTCTATACTTTTCTGTCTGGTTGGATTTAATAAGTCTATGTTGTAATCGCCACAGATGAATAATGTTTTTTGATTGGCAGTGGAAAAAAGTTTCTCTATCCATTCATTAAAAATGTCAATATTTGAGCCAGGTGCTCGATAAACAACGCTTACCAGAATGTTTTTCTTTTTTCCATTTAGCAGTTCAACAGTTAAGCATTCCATGATTCCATCTAATGCAAGTGTCATGTTGGTTAATTCCACATATCTGAGTGAGTTATGAATATAGAGAGCAACCCCACCCCCAGTTTTATTTTCCCTATTTTTGTACACAAGTTTGTACTCTTCAAGATCAAAGTCTATGCCTTTATCAATATTGAACCATGTTTCAGTTATTGCTATAATACTAAAGGGATAATTAAAATGTTGCAAATATTCTCTGATAGAGGGAAAATTTGCATACATACTTCTGCTGTTAACATGTATGATTGATAATTTGCCCTCTATTTCCACATTGTTTTCAAACTGTTCTTGAACAATATAACTACATTTATTAAACACAGAAGAGAGAAAATGTGCATCTGGGTCTATATCTGCAGCTGGATCAATTGTGTCTTCTTCATTTACAAAAGTGTCCAGATCCAATTGAAGGAGTTCTTGCGATGTGTCCATGCCATTGCTTTCAGTTACAACTGAGTGTGAAAATCTACTTGGTGTAGTGAGCATAGGATGTGTAGTGAGTTACCTTGCGTTCATGTCAGAATTTATCAAGTTCTTCTTTACTCCTCACCATTAAGACTTTTGCTTCCTCCGGAGTCCCATTAAGTTTAATAAAGATCTTGCAGTTCCTTACCCAAGTGTGTTGTATTTTGTGCTCTCTTCTTAGCAGTCGTGCCTTCTTGGCAATTTCAGCATTTCTCCTCGTCAGGTGGTCGTTCATGAAGACGTTCGTTCCTTTTAATTTCCGTCCTTGTTTCAGAAGGGCGAGCTTGTTTTTTCGGTTGACGAACCGCATAATGACGGCTGGTGATCTCCCATTTCCAGTGGGCAGTGGATGGCAGGCCTCGATGTCTTCCAGGTCCATCTCTATCCCCCTGCCATGGAGGTAGGATGCCACCTGTTGCTCCGCCGAGTGCGTCTCCTGCTCACTGGGCTCCTTGCCGTCTGTGGCCACCGCGCGGGCATACGAGCGAGGCTTGATCTTTATTCCGGTGATTACCACGTCATTCACGCGAGTGTATTGCTCCAGATCGTCCACTCGCTTCTCCAGCTCCAAAATCCGCCTGTCCTTTTCCTCGTTCTGTATACGTAGTTTCTTTACCTCCTCAATCAACTCCATCAGTTTCCCCTGTTGGTCTCTAACAGTGATGACATTTTTACTTAGGGAATCGATCGAACTTTTTAAGTCTTCAAATTCTTCCGCCGTTGGGCTCTTTTTCGGAGGCATCCTGCTGATAGACCCAGTGGGCCAGCGACGCGCTGGATATGTGGCCGCTGGCTGGCAGTTGTTAGTTGCCGGTAAACAGCTAGTTGTTTTTAGCGCAAGCTTGAGACGCTTGCTGCGCCAAAATAGCCGTCACACAAAAGTCCACACAATAATCACGGCCGTATCACACAAAGCTAGCTGTGTCTTTTCGGTGCCCATAAATCCAAGCCATAGCAAGTAATATATTCCAGATAGTAACACTTTTTGGCCACGAGACAACAGCGTGGCTGACTGCGTGACAGACTTAAATAATTGTAAGGTACTGTAATACTCTACAATGAATTTGCAGGCCACGGGCTTTCTAGAACTACAATATTAACAGGTGCACCATGGGTAATGCAGTCCAGCAGACTTTTAACAATAATATAACTCAAGTAGAATTAGTAGTAGTTAAAATAAATGGTAAACGGTCACATGTTATAGCACTTTTCTAACTTCCAGGCACTCGAAGCACTTTACATCAAGAAATCACTCACCTATTCACTCACACATTCACACACACAGTCATACACCACTGTACACAGACACTGAGGGTTAGGGGGGTTAAGTGTCAAGGACACAACAACCCATGAGTCAGTGGATGTGACCGCTTGACAATAATATTTAAACTTCAAATCAGTGAGCAAATACTCTGCCAACTGAGCCATAGTAGTAGTATTGATAAAAAAAAATTGAGTAAAAAAGTACTTTGGGAAAATACTCAAGTAAAAGTAACTTAAAGAGAAACTGTTGAGATGGAACATTTGATCTAATGAACATTTGATCTGCAAGAAAAACAAATGTTCAGATCATTTCATAAAAGTACTGTTACATCAATGTGAAAAAGTACTCTGAAAAGTACTATAACTCATCATTTAACTGCAAAACTGTTGGTGAAAGAGGCGACAGAGGCTGGACTGACACTGACTCAAACTGGATACTTTCAAACCTCTTAGTATCTTAAACTGTGTTCCATTTATGCTCAGAGGTCAGAGGTCAGAACTCAGATCTCGGGGTAATATTTTCTCCCAGCTTGTGTATTTCAGTGGTCAAGTCGGAAAAACACTGACCAGTACATTAGAGTTTATGTAGAGTAATCACTTAAACTAGTGATAAAAGCTAGAAAAATCTCAAATCTGCCAAAATCCAGATGCGTTTATGTTCATTTATTAACCCGGACATAGTTATGGAGTTAGCATTAGCATTAACATTAGTATAGCATAAGAGCATGTTTATAACTGCAGAAGTAAAATAACACAGAAACTACTCTTATTTTAAAGGGCCTATGTTAATCTATGTTATAATGTTGTTTCCTCATCATTTAAAAACTACCATTTCATGACATCACAAGGTGGAACAGAGTATTTTGAGCTTTGGAGATGTAAACAGACTCTTGATAAAGTGTGACTCAAATATGTGTGAATGAAACAAAACACAACTCCAGGTCTGTTTTTGATGAGGTAAGAACATTATAACATGATTTAAACCTCACAGGAGTCAATTCTGTGTAATGTAGGACCTTAAACTGTTGGATATCAAGTTTATCCTACAACGGGCACAGCCTTGTTGGTTTTTCTAACTCAGAACCAGCTCATCGTTCTGAAATATTGCTCAAGTTTCCCGTCAGAATTCTGAGATGGATGGGTGTGCCAGTGTAAATTTACAAGTCGTAACTCGGAAAATCTGACCTCTGAGGACAACTGGAGCGCGCCCTTACCACCAGACCATTATTATCATTATTTTAAGATGCTCAATTGCCTGACCAAACTTCGCTCTGGCGTCTGACGTTTGTGAAAAGCACTTCTAAACTCATCATGGTGAATATTTAAAATGTTCAGAATGTATAAGGTGAGTGAGGAATAACTTTGGACGACTGCAAACTAGTCCTGTTTTACACATTTAAGACAGTAAAAATCAGGTACAGCGACATTAAATCAAAGACCATAGACTGTATATATAAATGGACATAGCTAACCCGCTAGCCACCCTTTCTACTCTGGCTCCAATTCACTATCTATTGAAAAACTGTGGCTCCTTTCTCTGTTGCTGCTAAAATGTTCGTATTAACCCGCTCTACATGGTCCTGGTGTTTTTATTTCACTGTTGTGTCTGTAAATCAAGATATGAACATTAACAACAGACAAATCAGGTGCCTTCTTTCCCTGAGGTCTCTCCCGCTAGCGTTAGCAACAGGTTTGATTGACAGCGTTGCTAACATAGACTGTATATAGAAGTGGACAAAGTGAGTGTGACTTCATCCATAGTGTTCAGCTCTAGTCAAATGAAGCTCATTGAGGCTAGTAGTTATAGCGTGATCACTTTGTATTTGGACCACGGCGGCTAGCACGTTAGCTATGTCTATTTATTTATACAGTCTGTGGTCTTCACACTCTCTGAAACGCATGAGTCTATTGTGAAAGCTGACTGGATCCATGACTGGCGCAGAGAAAATGTCCACAAATAAAATTATTTGAATGTTTGAGTGATTCAAAAAACCTGGCAGATGTACAAAATGTAACTATGCACTCCCAAAAAGCATCAGACCGACTCCGACACTGATAAGACACGCAGTATTTGAAGTATTTATTCCTTTTTCATGAAGTTTTCCGTACAAATACCATTCCTCCAGATGGAATCACAAAGAGTTCTGTTCTGGAGAGTTTGGGTCTTAATGTTCTTTATCGAAAAAACTTTAACTTTAATCTGAAAATACAAGTTCAGCCATGTCCTGCACCGCTCCACTGGCTCAGGGTATTTGGCAGCATCCAGCATGTATGTAGTAATAGTATCAGTAGTAGTAGAATCAGCAGTAGTAGTGGTAGTAGTAGTAGGATTAGTAGTGCTTACACAGAGTACATGACGGTAAAGGTGTAGTTGGAGGGGGGAGCAGACCACTTGAGGAGGTAGCAGTAGTAGTAGTAGTAGTGAAAGTAGTGGTAGCAGTTGTTGTAGTAGTAGTACTTACACAGAGTACATGACGGTGAAGGTGTAGTTCGAAGGGGGAGCAGACCACTTGAGGATGGTTTTAAAGTCATGAGAAACCCAGTGCACGTTTTCGGCTTTTGGAGGCTTTAGATCTGAGAGAGACAAAGACAACATCAGAAACATATTCAGAAAAAGTACAAGAGTGGCTAGCTGCAAGGTTCCACGGTATTTAAATGTAGGTATCTCCATGGAGACAAGCAGGCGATCCAATGAGGCCATGTCACAGGTCAGATTTGTGGAGAGGCGGGTAAGAATGCTTGTTTTTCAAGGTATTTTTGAGCAATAAAAGACCTGTGATTTAAAAATGTGGATATCATAGACTGTATATGTAAATGAACATAGCTAACCTGTTAGCCGCCGCGTTTCAAGAGAGAAGTGAGCATGGGTGCATTTCCAGCTCCATTGACTTTGGCTCTAATTCACTTTCTATTGAAAAACTGTGTCCCCTCTCTCGGTAACTGCTGCTGTCAGACTTATTATTTTGGTCTTAAAATGTTCGTTCTGTCCCTGAAGCTGCTCCCGCTAGCGTTAGCAGCAAGTTTGATTGACAGCATTGCTAAGGGGGAAGGGACGTATCAACAGCCTTGCTTCAGATTGGCTCTTTGGTTGCTATGATACTTGCAGTCAGAATTCCAAATATGGAACTCTGCTCCAGATTCGCCGCTATAACTGCTCTAGCCTCGACGCACTTCATTTGACTTTAGCCGAACACTATGGACGACATCACACTCACTTAGTCCACTTCTTTATATAGTCCATGGTGGATAAGGTTATTGTGGAATATTCAAAGCAAATCTCCATGGCGACAAGGGGTTGGCAATTGACCCTCTGCCAGAAAAGTTACAAATGTTTTGAATGTTTGTCTGAATGCCGGGCCCATCCCTGTCTCCTGTTGTGAATCCACTGGAGTCTGCTGCAGTTGCTGTGATTGTGTTTAAGCCTGTGCAGCAGCTGAAGGTGAGAGGCAGAGGTGGACAATGGGAACACTCGGAATATTTCAAAATACAACAAACAAAATGGAGGATCACATTCAGAGCAGAGGTATTAAAATGTTATATTTAGGCTGTGTTCACGTATGTCCTGGTGTAGTCCTGGTGTAGTCCTGGTGTAGTCCTGGTGTAGTCCTGGTTTGGTCCTGGTGTAGTCCTGGTTTGGTCCTGGTTTGGTCCTGGTTCAGTCCTGATCTAGTCTGGGATAGTTTTGGATTAAATCACACTGTTTATATGAAGTCTATACACAGCCTTATTCAGTTACAAATTGTACTTCCAAGAGGTTTTTAAAATCACAAAATGATAGAGTAACAGTAGTATACTAGTATAGTAGTAGTAGTAGAAGTAGTAGTAGTAGTAGTAGAAGTAGTAGTAGTAGTAGTAGTAGTAGTAGTAGTAGTAGTAGTAGTAGTAGTAGTAGTAGTAGTAGTAGCAGTAGTAGTAGTAGTAGTACCTGTAGTAGTAACCTTAAGAAACAGCCTTATTCAGTCTTGTGTTAGCCTTATTAATAGTAGCAGTAGTAGTAGCAGTAGTAGTGGTAGTAGTAGCAGTGGTAGTAGTAGTAGTTGTTCTTGTAGTAGTAGTAGTACTAGTAGTAGTAGTAGTAGCAGCAGCGGTAGTGGTGGTAGTAGTAGTAGTAGTAGTAATAGCAGTAGTTTTGGTAGTAGTAGTAGTAATAGTAATATAAAGCCTGAGTACATATATTTGGCTCAAAGTAAAGTATTACTCGTCAAAGTAAAGTATTATCACTTGCAGATGCACTACGTAACTTTTCTGGAGTTCTCCCATTATATTATGTAATATAATGCAAAATAAGGCAAAGCAAAAACATCTCCATAAACAAGTGCCAGGAAACTTACACTGTGTAGCTTTAAGCATAATATTTGTACTGTGCTCTGACCAGACTGAATAAACTCTATCATGGCTTCATATTTCCACAGCCTCTGGTATATGTGTGAACAGCCTGCAACAGACCTGTGCATGTGAGAACTGTGTCAAAGGTCACTCAGCCCAGATGACACCAGGGCATCAGGTTTAAAGTACGAGTTCTTTAGGGCCGTGATGAGTCAAACAGAAAACAGCCCACATGTCTGTGTCTGATCACTGTCACATTTTTATACAACAATTTACATCAAGGAACTGCTCACCCATTTACACACACCCTCGGGGGCGAGGGGGGTTAAGTGTCTTGCCCAAAGACACAACAACAGCATTTATCAGTGGGAGCTAGAATCACACTATTAACCTGAGAGATGTCAGTAGTACAGTTGTTAGTTTGTTGAACTAACTTCAAAACTCCTCTCCCTTAAGTGTAAGCGTATGTGTTCCAAGACATGAGGTAGTAGTAGTAGTAGTAAGAGTTGTAGTAGTAATAGTAATAAAGGGGTATAGGAGATATTACATAAATTAAATAGGGCTATATTTTATGCCGTAGAAACAGTTTATTAGCTTGTTGGCCGTTTTACTATGATATTACATTACACCACAGTAGTAGTCGTAGTAGTAGTAGTAGTTTTGGTAGTAGTAGTAGTAGTAGTAGTAGTAGTATTAATAGAAGTGGTTGTAGTGGTAGTAGTAGTACTAGTATTAGTAGAAGAAGTAGCAGTACTAGTAGAAGTAGTAGTAGTAGTTTTGGTAGTAGTAGTAGTGGTATTAGTAGTAGTAGTAGTAGTAGTAGTGGTAGTGGTGGTAGTAGTAGTAACAGTAGTAGTAGTAGCAGCGGTAGTCGTAGTAGTTGTAGTAGTTTTGGCAGTAGTAGTGGTATTAGTAGTAGTAGTAGTAGTAACAGCAACCTTAGTAGCAGCAGTAGTATTATAGTAGTACCAGTACTAACAGTATATTATATTAGAGGGGCTGTAGTAGTAATATTTCAGTCTATGTAATTGCAATACAGTTATGAATACATGTACTTTTCCTTCTACATGGTACTTCATTTAGTATTCAGTACTACTCTTTTACTGACAGAAAACTTTGCTGTCCCTTTAAATCTTCCAGCCACAACTGAATTCAATTAAAGCCAGACTGTGTGGCATTGTGCGTCTCTTACATAACTCCTACCTCCTACCTCCTATCTCCTACCTCTTATCTCCTATCTCCTTGGATGAGTCCTTACCTGGGAAAGAGCACAGTGCTAGTGTAGACAGGCAAATCCCGGTCAGCAGCTCCAACAAAAGCTCCATTTTAGTCTAACTTTTCCAAATCCTAATCCTGAGAAATCCTGTGAGGTCCTCGAGGAGCAGAGGCTGACTGTGGTCCTGTGCACAGATCTGGGGTTCTTTTAGGGTTCAGCCCCAGATCCAAAACAGATCAAAGCAAGACCCTCCCCTAGCCACACCCCCTCTGCACATAGCCCCTCCCCCTCTGTGTCAGGCCCACACCCCTTTTACCAGGAACCACAGCTGCTGCTCCGCATGAATGAGGGACTTTACGGAGGGTTTGAATGAGAAAACAAAAGGACTAATGTCTGATGTAAAGATGCACTCACACTGGATGATCTGGTGCTGGTTAAGTCCTGTCTATACTCGGTTTAGTCCTGGTCTAGTCCAGGTCTAGTCCAGGTCTAGTCCAGATTTAGTGTTTGGGGTTAGTTCTGGTTTTGTCTGTTTTGAACCAGGACTAAACCAGGATTAAACCAGGACTAAACCACAACTAAACCTAAAAATATTCCCTGACTAGACCAGAGTAGACTGGGACTAAACAAGGACTAGAACAGGACCAAACCAAGTCCACATCAGGACTAAAATATAACATTATTTGAACCAAATAACGTTAAGTGTGACCGCTTCCTAAGACTGAACAAGATCCAAACAGGGTCTAAACTAGGACTAAAACTAGAACCAAAACTAAACTAGAACTAAACCAGGACTAAACCAGGACTAAAGTGGGACTAAAACAGGACTAAACCAGGATTAAACTGGGACTAGACTAGGACCAGAATTAAACTAGAACTAAACCTGGACTAAACCAGGATTAAACTAGGACTAAACTAGGGCTAAACCAAGACTAAACCAGGACTAAACTGGGACTAAACTGGGACTAAACTAGGACCTGAAGCAAACAGGAACTAAACCAGGACTAAACTAGGACTAACATAAGACCAGAACTAAATTAGAGCTAAACCAGGACTAAACCAGGACTAAACTAGGACCAGAACTAAATTAGAACTAAACCAGGACTAAACCAGGACTAAACTAGGACTAAACTAGGACCAGAACTAAATTAGAACTAAACCAGGACTAAACTAGGACTAAACTAGGACCAGAACTAAATTAGAACTAAACCAGGACTAAACTAGGACTAAACTAGGACCAGAACTAAATTAGAACTAATCCAGGACTAAACTAGGACCAGAACTAAATTAGAACTAAACCAGGACTAAACTAGGACCAGAACTAAATTAGAACTAATCCAGGACTAAACCAGGACTAAACTAGGACCAGAACTAAATTAGAACTAATCCAGGACTAAACCAGCACTAAACTAGGACCAGAACTAAATTAGAACTAATCCAGGACTAAACCAGGACTAAACTAGGACCAGAACTAAATTAGAACTAAACCAGGACTAAACTAGGACTAAACTAGGACCAGAACTAAATTAGAACTAAACCAGGACTAAACTAGGACTAAACTAGGACCAGAACTAAATTAGAACTAATCCAGGACTAAACTAGGACCAGAACTAAATTAGAACTAAACCAGGACTAAACTAGGACCAGAACTAAATTAGAACTAATCCAGGACTAAACCAGGACTAAACTAGGACCAGAACTAAATTAGAACTAATCCAGGACTAAACCAGGACTAAACTAGGACCAGAACTAAATTAGAACTAATCCAGGACTAAACCAGGACTAAACTAGGACCAGAACTAAATTAGAACTAATCCAGGACTAAACTAGGACCAGAACTGAATTAGAACTAAACCAGGACTAAACCAGGACTAAACTAGGACCAGAACTAAATTAGAACAAATCCAGGACTAAACCAGGACTAAACTAGGACCAGAACTAAATTAGAACTAAACCAGGACTAAACCAGGACTAAACTAGGACCAGAACTAAATTAGAACTAATCCAGGACTAAACCAGGACTAAACTAGGACCAGAACTAAATTAGAACTAATCCAGGACTAAACCAGGACTAAACTAGGACCAGAACTAAATTAGAACTAATCCAGGACTAAACTAGGACCAGAACTAAATTAGAACTAATCCAGGACTAAACCAGGACTAAACTAGGACCAGAACTAAATTAGAACTAAACCAGGACTAAACCAGGACTAAACTAGGACCAGAACTAAATTAGAACTAATCCAGGACTAAACCAGGACTAAACTAGGACCAGAACTAAATTAGAACTAATCCAGGACTAAACCAGGACTAAACTAGGACCAGAACTAAATTAGAACTAATCCAGGACTAAACTAGGACCAGAACTAAATTAGAACTAATCCAGGACTAAACCAGGACTAAACTAGGACCAGAACTAAATTAGAACTAAACCAGGACTAAACCAGGACTAAACTAGGACCAGAACTAAATTAGAACTAATCCAGGACTAAACCAGGACTAAACTAGGACCAGAACTAAATTAGAACTAATCCAGGACTAAACCAGGACTAAACTAGGACCAGAACGAAATTAGAACTAATCCAGGACTAAACCAGGACTAAACTAGGACCAGAACTAAATTAGAACTAATCCAGGACTAAACTAGGACCAGAACTGAATTAGAACTAAACCAGGACTAAACCAGGACTAAACTAGGACCAGAACTAAATTAGAACTAAACCAGGACTAAACCAGGACTAAACTAGGACCAGAACTAAATTAGAACTAATCCAGGACTAAACCAGGACTAAACTAGGACCAGAACTAAATTAGAACTAATCCAGGACTAAACCAGGACTAAACTAGGACCAGAACTAAATTAGAACTAATCCAGGACTAAACTAGGACCAGAACTAAATTAGAACTAATCCAGGACTAAACCAGGACTAAACTAGGACCAGAACTAAATTAGAACTAATCCAGGACTAAACTAGGACCAGAACTAAATTAGAACTAATCCAGGACTAAACCAGGACTAAACTAGACCAGAACTAAATTAGAACTAAACCAGGACTAAACCAGGACTAAACTAGGACCAGAACTAAATTAGAACTAATCCAGGACTAAACCAGGACTAAACTAGGACCAGAACTAAATTAGAACTAAACCAGGACTAAACCAGGACTAAACTAGGACCAGAACTAAATTAGAACTAATCCAGGACTAAACCAGGACTAAACTAGGACCAGAACTAAATTAGAACTAATCCAGGACTAAACCAGGACTAAACTAGGACCAGAACTAAATTAGAACTAATCCAGGACTAAACCAGGACTAAACTAGGACCAGAACTAAATTAGAACTAATCCAGGACTAAACCAGGACTAAACTAGGACCAGAACTAAATTAGAACTAAACCAGGACTAAACCAGGACTAAACTAGGACCAGAACTAAATTAGAACTAATCCAGGACTAAACCAGGACTAAACTAGGACCAGAACTAAATTAGAACTAATCCAGGACTAAACTAGGACCAGAACTAAATTAGAACTAATCCAGGACTAAACCAGGACTAAACTAGGACCAGAACTAAATTAGAACTAAACCAGGACTAAACCAGGACTAAACTAGGACCAGAACTAAATTAGAACTAATCCAGGACTAAACCAGGACTAAACTAGGACCAGAACTAAATTAGAACTAATCCAGGACTAAACCAGGACTAAACTAGGACCAGAACTAAATTAGAACTAATCCAGGACTAAACTAGGACCAGAACTAAATTAGAACTAATCCAGGACTAAACCAGGACTAAACTAGGACCAGAACTAAATTAGAACTAAACCAGGACTAAACCAGGACTAAACTAGGACCAGAACTAAATTAGAACTAATCCAGGACTAAACCAGGACTAAACTAGGACCAGAACTAAATTAGAACTAATCCAGGACTAAACCAGGACTAAACTAGGACCAGAACTAAATTAGAACTAATCCAGGACTAAACCAGGACTAAACTAGGACCAGAACTAAATTAGAACTAATCCAGGACTAAACCAGGACTAAACTAGGACCAGAACTAAATTAGAACTAATCCAGGACTAAACTAGGACCAGAACTAAATTAGAACTAATCCAGGACTAAACCAGGACTAAACTAGGACCAGAACTAAATTAGAACTAATCCAGGACTAAACCAGGACTAAACTAGGACCAGAACTAAATTAGAACTAATCCAGGACTAAACCAGGACTAAACTAGGACCAGAACTAAATTAGAACTAATCCAGGACTAAACTAGGACCAGAACTAAATTAGAACTAATCCAGGACTAAACCAGGACTAAACTAGGACCAGAACTAAATTAGAACTAATCCAGGACTAAACCAGGACTAAACTAGGACCAGAACTAAATTAGAACTAATCCAGGACTAAACCAGGGCTGAATCGGGGCTAAACAACAACCTCAGTTAAACACTTGAGGGATATAGGAGGATGGGAGGGCATCTGACACAGAGATATGAAAATGGGAGGGCATCTGGGGCAGAGTGGGAATTATAGCTGTAGGAATGTGAAAGTTGTGCTCATAATCGGACTAAAGCTCCGGGGAATCAGAGCAGAACCCTCAGGAATGTGCAATAAAAGAGAGAGAGAGAGAGAAGAAAGGAGGGAAGGAGAGGGAGGAGGAGAGAGGGGGGGAGAAGGAGGGAGTGGGAGAGAGAGATGCAGGTAAAGAGAGGGAGGAGGGAGAGAGGGGAGGAGAGAGGGGGAGACGGAGATGCAGGTAAAGAGAGGGAGGAGGAGAGAGGGGAGGAGGGAGGGGGAGAGAAAAAGGGAGTGAGAAAGGGGGAAAAGGAGGGCGTGAGAAACAGAGGGAGACACAAGTAGAGAGGGAAGGAGGGAAAGGAGGGAGAAGTAGGGAGAGAGAGGGAGACGCAGGTAGAGCGAGGGGAGGAGGGAGGGGGAGAGAGAGGGACAGAGGGAGGGAGAGAGAGGGGGAGCAGCACAGGTGGAGACGGGTAAAGAGAGAGGGGGAGAGAGGGATAAAAGAGACAGGGAGAGAGGGAGGCAGAGAGGAAGAGGGAGAGGAGGATGTAGATAGAAGAGGAGAGAGGATGAAAGAAAGGGAGCGAGAGTGAGAGGGAGATGCAGGAAGAGAGAGGGAGGGAGAGGGAAGAGAGAGAGCGTGCGTAAGAGAGAAGAGAAAGAGAACGGGTGAAAGAGGGAGGTTCTGGGAGGGAGGGAAGAAGAGAAGCGAGAGACGGGGGAAGATGCTGGAAAGAAGAGAGAGGTAGATAGAGGGAGTGAAAGAGAGAGAGGCAGAGAGAGGGTGAGGGATAGAGGCTGAAAGGGTGAGAGAGAGAGACAGAGAGGAAGGTAGAGGGAGTGAAAAGAGTGAAAAATGTAAGAGGGAGGGAGCAAAAGAAGAAGAAAGGTAGCGAGAGACAAGGAAAGAGGGAGGAGGGACAGGTGGAGAGAGGGAGAGATGGAGTGACGCAGAGTAACGAGAGAACAATGTGACGTGACTGAGACAGTGACATCAAACCATCAGAGCTTTTCCAGATCAAGTTTTTATATATTTAGAGCAAATAAATGCGTCACTCACTGTTTGAATTACACACAAAATAAAACGCCTCCACTTTCAGTCACAAATGAGGAACCATCATGATTTATGCTCAAAAAACAACAGCGACATGATAATCCAAAACACTTGGTGACACGTATCAGTGAATCAGTTTTCAGAGGAACTGTTGGACAATAGTGGATTTCAATGACTCTTTTGTCTTAGCATGTTCTCGTTCATTTCTGTCCTTTTTGCATCATTTTCCACGTCCAAACCTGCACAAGTGGAACTGTTTACAATTGGATAATCTGATAACTCCAGAAATCAGATCAGGGACAGGTTTAGTGTGACACCCATCGCCAAAGTGAGTCTGACGTCATCCACATCCAGTCAAATGAAGCTCGTCGAGGCTAGAGCAGTTATAGGGGCTAATTGGAGCCGATTTCCGTGTTTGGAATTTCGATTGCGAGTATCATAGCAACCAAAGAGCCAATCCGGAGCGAGGTTGTTGAAGGTAACTCCTCTTCCCACATTTGGGGAAAGAAGGCGCCTGATTTGTCTGTTATTAATGTTCATATCTTGATTTACAGACACAATAGTGAAATAAAAACACCAGGATCATGTAGAGGGTTAATACGAACATTTAAGACCAAAATGTCAAGTCGAGTTTTTCAATATAAATGCTCACTTCCCATTTGGAGAGCGGCGGCTAGCATGTTAGCTATGTCCATTTATGTATACAGTCTGTGTCAGCCTCCACTTTTCAGTCAGAAATGAGGAACATGGACTTACACAACATTAATCATAAACAGACAATTATTTCTGTTCTGTAGAAACTGACAAACATTACGTGAAGCTGGTCACTTCTGAATCACTGTCTCTTTATGTAAAACGGAAACAAATGTAATGTCCCTGTGACGCAGTTTTAAAATTGTTGTGCTTTTAGATCAACACATTTCTTAATGAGTTACAGCTGTGGTGGAAGGGCATGAAGTAAAAGTAGAAAAGTACTCAACTTAAATATGAATTTTAGGTATCTGTACTTTACTTAAGTAGATTTTTTAACTCAAAAGTGAAAGTATTTTTTATTATTGCCTGAGACCTGATGAAAAGTCTGAGGGTTTATTTTTTAACACGTTCATAATTTGATTAAACAAAAATACACAAGTAAAAACAGCATCGATTCAATTGTTTCTGTTGAACAAAATTCAGCTCAAATCTTTATCAAAATCACTAGTCCTCAAAATCTGTGTGAAATACTTTTACTTTTTACTCTTTAAGTACATTTTTAAATGGGTACTTTAATACTTTAGTAGATTACAATGTAAACATGACAGATGTTTTAATAAAACCCTGCTGTGCCAAATGTGTTTGTCCAGAGACTGTGCTCCAGACCTCAGGCTGGTACTGACATCGCCACAGCCAGGGGTGAGTTTGGAAACGTTCTATCAAAATAAATTCCAGTAAAAACCACCAAACTACTCATGTTTAGGAAGGGGAGTTAGTCCTGGTTTAGTTCTGGTTTAGTCCTGGTTCAGTTTTGGTTCAGTTCTGGTTCAGTCCTGGTTTAGTCCTGGCTTAGTCCTGGTTCAGTCCTGGTTTAGTCCTGGTTTAGTCCCGGTTTAGTCCTGGTTCAGTTCCGGTTCAGTTCTGGCTCAGTCCTGGTTTAGCCCTGGTTCAGTCCTGGTTTAGTCCTCGTTCAGTCCTGATTCAGTCCTGGTTCAGTTCTGGTTTAGCCCTGGTTCAGTCCTGGTTTAGTCCTGGTTCAGTCCTGGTTCAATCCTGGTTTAGTCCTGGTTTAGTCCTGGTTCAGTCCTGGTTCAGTCCTGGTTTAGTCCTGGTTTAATCCCGGTTCAGTTCCGGTTCAGTTCTGGTTCAGTCCTGATTCAGTCCTGGTTCAGTCCCAGTTCAGTCCCGTTCCAGTCCTGGTTCAGTCCCGGTTCAGTCCCGGTCCAGTCCTGGTTCAGTCCCGGTCCAGTCCTTGTTTAGTCCTGGTTTAGTCCTGGTTCAGTCCCGGTCCAGTTCTGGTTCAGTTCTGGTTCAGTCCTTGTTTAGTCCTGGTTTAGTTCTGGTTCAGTCCTTGTCTAGTCCTGGTTCAGTCCCGGTTCAGTCCCGGTCCAGTCCTGGTTCAGTCCCGGTTCAGTCCCGGTTCAGTCCCGGTTCAGTCCTTGTTTAGTCCTGGTTCAGTCCCGGTTCAGTCCCGGTCCAGTCCTGGTTCAGTCCTTGTTTAGTCCCGGTTCAGCCCCGGTCCAGTCCCGGTTCAGTCCCGGTTTAGTCCTGGTTCAGTCCTGGTTCAGTCCCAGTTTAGTCCCGGTTTAATCCTAGTTCAGTCCTGGTTCAGTCCCGGTTCAGTCCCGGTTCAGTCCCGGTCCAGTCCTAGTTCAGTCCTGGTTCAGTCCCGGTTCAGTCCCGGTCCAGTCCCGGTCCAGTCCCGGTTCAGTCCCGGTTCAGTCCCGGTTTAGTCCTGGTCCAGTCCTTGTTTAGTCCTGGTTCAGTCCTTATTTAGTCCTGGTTTAGTCCTTATTTAGTCCTCTACATCGTGTGTTTTAGCATTAAACACAGAAACCTTCCCACAGTCATTAGAACTTTACAGAGTTCAGCTGCTCTGTGTCAGTCTGGACAAATGGTTCAGAAAACAGTCATTTCTCATCAGAGCCTCCTCCCCTGGGCCCGGGTCTGCTCTTGCTCTAGGCCCTGTGCTATGGGACTTCCACAGATTGTATATATAAATGGACATATCTAACCTGCAAGTGCCACATTCCAAATAGTAAGTGATTAAGGGCACGTCTGGCTCCACTGACACTGACTCCAATTCACTCTCTATTGAAAAGCTGGCCCACTCTCTGTACCTGCTGCTGTCAGAAGACTCATTATTTTGGACTTCATACTCTTATACTTATACTCTTATACTTATACTATACTTATTTTGCCATTGTGTGTAACTCAAGATAAGAACATTAATAACAGATAAATCAGGCGCCTTCGTTCCCGAGGTCGCTCCTGTTAGCATTTGATTGGTGCTCCCTGCTAATCCAGCAGAGCGGGCAGGAAGGGACATTACTCGTCATAATGAATAATTAGGATTCTCAGAATGTATAAGGTGAGTGAGGAATAACTTTGGACCACTGCAAACTGTTTAAAATGAACTACTTCTGTTTTTTCATGTTTTTGAGAGAGTAAAATCAGGTACAGACCTACAGCACCTTTTATTTGATTTGTGTATGATGGTAAGAGGACGAAAAGGTCGTAGTACTAGTACAGTATTTATGATTGTGTTTATTAAACCTCAAAGTTCCAGTGATTTTCAGATGAAGTTGACACCAGGCCAAGATATGAGCCAACCATGAACTTTTTATACATTTGATACATCTCAGAAGTAACATCAACAACAGCAGTTTCCTCAGAGGATGATTCGTATTTCACGTAAATCTCTTAACTTCTGAATATACGTCTCACTGGGGACTCATTAGATGAAATCTATATTTGGCTTGTTTTCTCCTCTCCATAAAAACTCCAAACTGAGGTCGCCCGAGGTAGCTCGTGCTAGCGTTTGATTGCCGCTCCCTGCTAAACCAGCAGTGCGGGCGGGAAAGGATGGTACCTTTCTGTCCCGTTCCAGATTGACTGTTTGGTTGCTATGATACTCATGATCGGAATTCCAAATATGGAACTGTGCTCCACATTGGCCCCTATAACTGCTCTAGCCTTGATCAGCTTCATTTGAGTGAAGCCAAACGCTATGGGTGAGGAAGATATTGCAACAATCTGATATCTCCAGAAATCAGATTATGGCACATTTTTGGTGTGCATATAAAAACACTGTGGTCGACATACTTCAGACATTTTAATGTGATTCCACTATAAACCTGGGTCTCTCCTGGAATAAAAATGACACTTACGCCTCCAGTTAACTTTTACTCTGTTTTGGAGCGAAATGTGCAAAATGTGTCTTTTCTCAGTACAAATATTTTGTAAAAGCAGCTCAAAATACGTCCAAATAAATCTGCTGTGTAATGTTTGCATCTAACGCTATCAGAGTCAGTTAGTTCACATTAGCATGCTAGTTGTTGCTAACATTACCATCAAAGTAAACCCCACTCTAGTTCTGAAAATGGATAAACACTCTTATAAACTCATCATGGTGAATAATTAGGATGTTCAGAATGTATAAGGTGAATGTATAAGGTGAGTGAGGAATAAGTTTTGGACCACTGCAAACTGTTTAAAATGAACTAGTTCTGTTTTTTTTTTTAAATGTTTTTGAGAGAGTAAAATCAGGTACAGACCTACAGCACCTTTCATTTGATTTGTGTATGATGGTAAGAGGACGAAAAGGTCGTAGTACTAGTACAGTATTTATGTTTGTCTTTATTAAACCTCAAAGTTCCAGTGATTTTCAGATGAAGTTGACACCAGGCCAAGATATGAGCCAACCATGAACTTTTTATACATTTGATACATCTCAGAAGTAACATCAACCCCAGTAGTTTCCTCTGAGGATGATTTGTACTTCACGTAAATCTCATGACTTCTAAATATACATCTCACTGGGGACTCATTAGATTAAATTCATTTTTGGCTTGTTTTCTCCTCTCCATAAAAACTCCAAATGGTTTCACTCAAAAAGCAACAAAAGAGATTTAGCAGAACAACTACAAATGCAACATACTATTTATGCACAAAGTACTCACAAACAGAGGTGGAACAGAACAAAGTACAAATAGTAAAGTACTGTACTGAAGTAAAAAATTTAGGTATCTGTATTTTACTTAAGTACATTTTACAGTGGATACTTTTTACTTTTACTTCACTACATTTGAGAGCAGTATCTGTACTTTCTGCTCTACTAGTTTTGAACAGGACTGAAAAGTAAAAGTATTTTTTGCTATTGTCTGAGACCTGCTGAAAAGTTCATCATTTGATCAAACAAAAATATACAAATAAGTATCGATTCACAAAATTCAGCACAAATCTTTATCAAAACTACTACATTTGAATCTTTATTAAATCTCAAAATATATGTGAAATATTTTTTACTTTTTTTCTTTCAGTACATTTTTAAACAATTACTTTCATACTTTCGCTTAAGCTGAGTTTTCATGTGATACTTTTACTTTTGCTTCAGTATTTTTTTGCTCTCGTATCTGTACTTTTACTCTGAGTACTTCTTCCTCCACTGATCACAAAAGAACTATCAAAATGTTACCAGTGAGTTTTCCCGACACAGTTCACATGATACTTCAAAAATACCTCTGCAGTACACGTGATACCACAAAAATACTGTGTGTACTGTGTGTAGAGTAATTCATATTTGCTTTGGAGAGGAGTGGGGTCTTAAACAGGACACAGATCATGTTTCTCTGTTTATAAAGGAAATTCTTTGGTGAATCTGAAATCAATACGGCTGTGTGTCATTTGGACCATTTTGTGCTCTATAAAATCACTTCAGCTTCATTTCACGCCTATATGAACAACAACTAGCATGCTAATAATGCTTTTCCTGATTATAGGATAGCAGACAGTGCGCAGTGGACTTATTTTGAGCTCAAGAGCTGTTTATATAATATATCTGTACTGGAGAAAGACACATTTTGGGACAGAGTTGAATATGTCAGTAATGCTATTAATTCTATACTGTGGCTTGAGGTTGGAGCCAAAAGGACAGAGTGGATTCATTTGACACATTTTAGCTGTTTTTCTTACAGTTATTTGGGCAAATTTATACAGACAAATGATGCAGATCAACAGAGCATGACCTGGTTTTGTCTAAAGCGGTGACCAGGAGATAGGAGGTAGGAGCTAGGAGGGAGGAGGGAGGAGGGAGGAGGTAGGAGGGAGGAGGTAGGAGCAAGGAGGGAGGAGATAGGAGCTAGGAGGGAGGAGGTAGGAGTTAGAAGGGAGGAGGGAGGAGGTAGCAGGTAGGAGCTAGGAGGTAGGAGCTAGGAGGGAGTAGGAGGGAGGAGCTAGGAGGCAGGAACTAGAAGACAGGAGGTAAGAGCTGGGAGCCAGGAGGTAGGAGATAGGAGCTAGGAGGCAGGAGGTAGGAGCTAGGAGGGAGGAGATAGGAGCTAGGAGGGAGGAGGGAGGAAGTAGGAGGGAGGAGCTAGGAGGCAGGAAGTAGAAGCTAGGAGGTAGGAGATAAAAGGTAGGAGTCAGGAGCTAGGAAACAGGAGTTAGGAGGTAGGAGGAAGGAGGCAGGAGACAAGAGACAGGAGGTAGGAGCCAGGTGGGAAGAGGGAGGAGGTAGGAGGCAGGAGCTAGGAGACAGGAGGTAGAAGCTAGGAGGGAAGAAGGAGGAGGTAGAAGGTAGAAGGTAGGAGGCAGGAGCTAGGAGGCAGGAGGTAGGAGCTAGGTGGGAGGAGGGAGGAGGTAGGAGGCAGGAGCTAGGACACAAGAAACAGAAGGTAGGAGCTAGGAGGGTGGAGGTAGGAGGTAGGAGACAGGAGCTAGGAGACAGGAGGTAGAAGCTAGGTGGATTGGAAGAGGAGGAGGAGGTAGCCTAGTTTTTTCTGTTGCTAAGAGACAATAAAAGGGTTTAAAATAGAGGAAGAGGGAGAGAGAGAGAGAGAGAGAGAGAGAGAGAGAGAGAGAGAGAGAGATGGAGGGAAGAGAAGGCGAGAGATAGCAGGAGAGTGAGCTGGAGGGAAGAGAACAGGAGAGAAGGAGAGAAATAAAGGGAGAGGGAGATGGAGGGAAGAGAAGAGAAGGGGAGAGAGGGAGCAAGAGAGATAGAGGGAGATGGAGGGAAGAATAGAGAGATGGAGGGAGAGAGAGTGTATATTTGTGAGAGAGTGAGTCAGCGATGGTTTGAGTACAAAAGAACTCAGCACTTTCACAAGATAATAGAAAAAAATGTGTAACATTTAAATAAACACTCAAACGTGACATGAAAAAGGGAAGTGGGTCATAAGTGTGTGATTTTGTTTTATTTTATTTAAAGTGGGACTAAACACCTAAACTCCACCCACAACCACATCTCAAATATCAAATAGAGCTGGTAAAACTGGACAGTACCTGGAGGACTAAAGGGGACAGTGAGGGGAGAGGAGGGGCGGGGTCTGGAGGTATAAGGAAGAGTGTGATGTTACGTAGTACTTGACATTGCAGAGGCCACTGGAGGCAGAACACACTTTTAGTCATTTTTGAAAACATCATAGACACAGTTTAGTAGCAAAATATATATATATATTTGGTGTTTAGCTCCATGTCTAAAAGGAAGGTAAAGGTAAAAATGTTCACTCAGAGGTACTACATCCACGGTGGAGGTTAAAGGAACTAAAACTAATGAGAGGAGGTTTCATTATTAAAAATGGGAGATCAGTCTGACAGTGACCGAGCACCAGGGACTAAAACTGCACACCATTATTCAGAGTCGGCAGAGTGGTTATCCTGTCCCCTGCTCTCAGTGTGGAGGTTGTGGGTTAGACTCCTGATCTCTCTGAGTGGAGTTTGCATGTGCTCCCTGTGTTACTGTGGCAGAGTGGTTAGGCTGGAGGTGTTTTGACCACGTGGTGTTGGAGCTGTCACTTTAAAAGGACACGGGCTCCATCAGCGCCATGGGGACACATGTCTCTGCGCGGATCCGTTTCAAAATCAATATCTTTACTTTAGCTTAAGACCTGTAGTGAAATGTATATGACAGGACAAACGCAGAGAGTGTGGTTATGAAATAATGAGCGCGTGTCCAGTTCCATAACAGAGGGTCTCATTGCAGCGCGGATGTGATTGGTCAAGCTGGAGAGAGTTACCCGGATGTGAGGAACTTTAATAACACGAGCCTCATTTTAACACTAAACCCTCATCCCAAAGCCAGTACATTATTTCATTACAGCAGGAAAATGTGTTATTTGAATGTTTTTATGAAGTTCTCAGTAGCCTATTTTCTTTATGTTCGAAATGCAAATACAAAGCAGTTTTATTTCAAAACCTTTTCCAGAGTAACTGGTTGATTAATTAAGGATTAAGCCAATTAAGGATAAGCCAAAAGTGGTGGGATAAACCGTATTCAACATGATGGCGTTTATTTAAGCTTAATACACACTGAGCTTTTGCGTTTTCCCAGGTCAACTTACAGGTCAGTTCTGTGGAGAGGTGACTCTGCTTACAGTAAGAACGCATGTTTTCAAGGTATTTAATCAGCAGCCAAAACATAAACACTGCACATTTAATTGTGTAATCCAGGGGTGCTCAGACTTTTCAGTATGTGAGCTACTTTTAAAATGATCGTGTCTGTAAGATCTACCACCTAATACAAAAATGTTAAACATATATTTATTTGTAAATGTTTTATGAATTCTTACATGTACAGTGCATTTTCATGTACCTGCACAACGTCATGAGATAATACTGCACAACACAACTGAACTTCCTACATGTTCATAATTACTTGAATGATGATTACTGCTCTGATGACACTGAATAGAATCAGTGAGGGATGCAGAGTTCGGACAGTAGCTTCTGACAGACAGGAGTAAAATTGCATTTTTCGTTTGAAAGCGAGTTAATCATATTGATTACGGTTTTGTCTTTTTTTATAGCCATAAAAATCACGTTAAACGAAGTATCAGAATTTACTGCATTTTTTAACACAACTACTTCTATTTTACACATCCATCTGTATTTTTTCTTTTACGCATCGAATAAATGAGTGAAAATCCCCGCAGCCCCGGGCTCTCATTCGTCACCTTCGAGGGACATCAGAGGCAGATTACAGTAATGATGGTAAAATATTTAGACAGCCCCGTGTCTCCGCTTTGAGACGCCGTTTGAATTTACATGAGAGCACGACTGGGCACGGAGTTACGCTGCTGGAAAGTCCACAACCGCGAGTCTATCGGCGACGATAGGATCCGACGCTATAGGGTTAAACTAACTCGCGCTTGTTTATGCAGCGCCCATGATGTGACCTAGGGTCAGGTGTAATCTGACTGGTTGTCCTGTATATTAGTCATGTGACTGGATGGATGAAGGGACGTGATCTACCCAAAATGCCTTCGCATTACTGGTAGATCGCGATCGACGTAATGGACACCCCTGTTGTAAACTATGGCAGTTCTCTCTCTCTCTCTTTTTAAATAAGGGACACTTAACGTTTCCTTACAGACAATTATTGTGAAGGCCTTGACCGGATGTCCCCGTGCACATGATTTGCGCTTCACCGCGGTGCAGGCTGGGAACAGGATGCTGTCAGCCCGAGTGGAATAACGGCGACAAACCGCAGCAGCATCCTTTGTTTTCCTGGGCACATAAAACAGGTAAGAACCGCTCTATACCCCAGTTTTAACGACATACCGACCCCGTGCGTAAAGTACCAGCGTTACGCACGGGTTTGGCGCAAAGCACGACTCGCCTTTTAGCCCCAAAGTGGTCTCAAACGCGGCTATTGTTCGGTCCAGTGTCACAGCAGCTAAGCCCCGGTGCAGCCCGAGTCACCGTGTCGAAAGCGGACTGTCGTGTCTGGAATGCGGCCTGGTTTGGTCTGGAGATGGCGGATAGTCTTAAAGGCGCAGAGTGGTGCTTTCCAAGGCTCGGGAGCGCGTCACATTTTCGGCCTGGTGATAGACGGGGTCCTGCTGCTGCTGCTGGAAGTGGTCGGTGGGGCTCGGCGTTGCACTGCGCCAATCCCCGCCGGCCTACAGAGCGCATTGTCCGTGTCAGCTGTTGATGCCAGCCCCTGACACATGGACAAGCCCAAAATAACCAGTTTGCACTTGCACTTTGCACATATTTGCCTTCTCAGCGTCAAAACACCCGCATATTATGGACAATTTACGCCCATACGCTCCACAGTCTATTTACAATGGTCTTAGACAGCCCATGGCAACTTAATAACCAGCTGCTAATCTGTTTTTCATTAAATGGCCCGCTCCCAATCAGCGCCAAATGTGGAGAGGATCATAATTATGCGGATATAAAGGTGTAATGGCGCTAAGTACAGCACGGTGGCGCTTCAAAAACAAAACAAAATGTCACGATTTAAAAATAGACCCATAAGAATGAATGGAGTGGATTAAGTCATTTCACTGAATTGTTGTGATTATAAAGACTGAGAAGACCCAAGCTCAGCCAAAGCCTCCTCATGGCTGTTCTCACCCATGTTCTGCATAAAGTTGGTCTCATAGAAAAATATTGCTGTTATATATTTTGACCCTCTCTGGTAACTGTAGTTACGTATTACTAAACGCACAACATTGTATGTATTACTGCGCTGTTACACCGAGTCCTCATGTGTGTTCATGCCTGCCACGCGAGGTAATAAATTCCGTTGTTCCAAGATTCCTTCTCTTCATTATCTTACCTAAGAAGTAAGGGGAGATATAACAAAAGTGGCGACGAGGACGTCTGAACCTGCGACGGTCACGGTGCTGCTGAAGTTTGCTGCGGGTCGCGGTGCTTCAGGTGATAGACGGTGTTTTTTGCCCAGGACCACGCCAAGGTTCGCGGACTATTTTTTTACTGTGAGCGGGAAAGGACTGAACGGCACAAGAGTGAAAGGGACTGCCGGTACATGCACGGACCGTGGATGCTAGAAAGAGTAAAACAGTCGTAACAAGTGGCACAGCTGTATAACCAGGCGCAAATGGCGGGAGTTATCGGCTCAGTTGGCCCCTTTGACCAAACCGTGGAGCAGTGGAGCTCGTATACGGAGCGTTTTGGCTATTTTGTGGAGGCTAACGGCATCGAGGCTGAAAAAGTAGTGCCGACATTTTTGAGTGTAATGGGACCAAAGACATTTAACGTGCTTCGCAACTTGCTGCAACCAGCTAAACCTGGTAGCAAGACGTACAAAGAGATCGTGGACACTCTCACTATGTACTTTTCACCCAAGCCCCTTGTCATCGCGGAGAGATTCCGGTTTCACAGAAGAAATCAGGAGGAAGGGGAGTCTGTCACCATGTTCGTAGCTGCTTTGAGGAAACTAGCTGAACATTGTGAGTTTGGTGATGTGTTGAATGACACGTTAAGAGACAGACTGGTGTGTGGATTAAGAAATGAGGCAGCACAGAAAAAGTTGCTAACCGAAAGTGACGTAACACTTCAGAAGGCTATTGATATCAGTGTGGCGATGGAAATGGCATCTAAGGAAGCTCAACAACTTAACATAACGGGTAGAGTGCACAAAATTGCAAACAACCAAAGCAATACTCAGGGCCCATGTTTTAGGTGTGGTAAACCAGGTCACATTGCTTCTGCTTGCTGGTGCAAAGAAATGGACTGTCGTCAGTGTGGGAAGAGAGGACATGTAGAGCGTGCCTGTCGAAATAAAAAAGGCACAGACAAAGCAAAGAAAAAGGATAAAAGAGACTATGACAAATTCAAAAAGAAAAAACATGTAAATGCATTAGAATATAGCCAAAGCTCTTCCTCTGAAGAAAACAGCATAGTGAACACAGTACATGTAATGAGTATGGATGAAAGTGCAGATTGCTACTGGGCCAAACCTAAGTTGGAGGGTCATCCAGTCAAAATGCAGATAGACACAGGGTCAAAGGCATCACTTGTGTCATATAATGTTTACAAGCAGTGTATGAGTCACCTTCCCTTACGCCCATCTGACACAGTGTTCAAAGCATACACTGGGCACAAGGTGCACATGAAAGGAATGACCGATATTATTGTCCGGTGTAATAACCAAACGGCCAAACTGCCAGTATATGTCACCAAGGGAAACTTTGCTCCCATTATGGGACGTGTGTGGTTGAAAACACTACGCCTTGACTGGCAAGAAATTCGCTGGCTTTCTAAAGGATCTTCACAACTGCAAGCCATCCTAGACAAAAATGAGGAGGTTTTTCGTGACGAATTAGGCAGCATGAAAGAAATCATTGTGAAACTTCACATCAAACCAGGAAGCAAACCTGTGTTCATGAAAGCCAGAACAGTGCCTTATGCGATACGTGATAAAGTTGAAGCAGATCTGGACTCTTTAGTTAAAAGTGGAGTCTTGGAGCCTGTCACAACCAGTGAGTGGGCCACCCCAATCGTGCCAGTTCCCAAAAAGAATGGAGGAATACGAACATGTGGAGACTTTAAAGTGACTGTAAACCCATTGCTCAGTGTAGAGCAATATCCACTGCCTTTAATTGAAGATTTGTTTGCAGGTCTGAGCGGAGGTCAAAAGTTCAGTAAAATTGACCTTAACCAGGCTTATCTGCAAATGCGTGTGGATGAACAATCACGTGAGTTGCTAACGATTAATACGCACAAAGGACTTTTCAGGTATTGCAGATTACCTTTTGGCATCACATCGGCCCCGGCTCTGTTTCAGCGGGCCATGGATCAGATCTTGAGTGGATTGCAAGGAGTACAGTGCTATTTGGACGATATTCTCTGCACGGGTGCAAACGACGAAGAGCATCTTCGCAACCTGGATGCTACACTGCAGAGGCTACAACAGTATGGACTCAGAGTTCGCAAGGAGAAGTGTGAGTTCTTGAGACCATCTGTGGAGTACCTAGGTCACGTTATTGATGAAAAAGGCCTACACACAGCTCCTTCAAAGATAGCGGCTATTGTAGATGCACCCTCTCCTGAAAATGTGAGTCAATTGAGATCTTTTCTAGGCCTCTTGAACTACTATGGACGGTTTATACCTAACCTTGCTTCACTGTTAAAGCCGTTACATGAACTGTTATGTCATGACAAGAAATGGAGATGGACGAATGACTGTGAAAAAGCTTTTCAGGATGCAAAGGAGGCACTTACCAGTTCAGAGGTTCTGACACACTTCAATCCCTCACTTCCAATCCAGCTGGCCTGTGACGCGTCACCCTATGGAGTGGGTGCCGTCATCTCTCACACATTTCCAAATGGTGAGGAAAAACCAATTGCATTTGCTTCTAGGACATTGAACAAGGCAGAGTCCAACTATGCTCAGTTGGAACGTGAGGCACTGAGCATCATTTTTGGAGTGAGGAAATTCCATCAATATTTGTATGGAAGGAAGTTTACCCTTTTAACAGATCACAGACCCCTGACAACGATCTTGGGACCGCACACTGGAATACCATCGCTTGCAGCTTCACGTCTTCAAAGGTGGGCTTTGTTGTTGTCAGCTCACTCGTATGACATAAAGTATCGCAAATCTGATTCTCATTGCAACGCAGATGGACTTTCCAGGTTACCACTCCCTGTTACCAAACATGAATCTAACACAGTGGACATTTTCTATTTCAAAAATGTGGAAAGGGCACCAGTTTCAGCTGCCCAAGTGAAAAAGGCGACCAGAAATGACCCTGACCTGTCAGTAGTCATGGACATGGTAATTAAAGGACAATCGAAAGTCGATAGCTCTGCTCTCAAACCTTTTATTGATAGAAGGTGGGAGCTTTCTGTCCAGTCAGGTTGTCTGCTGTGGGGAAGGCGGGTTATCATTCCACAGTCACTGCGTGCTAAAATGTTAGAGCAGCTGCATGCAGGTCACAGTGGGATAGTGAAAATGAAGGAAATGGCTAGGAGCTATTTTTGGTGGCCAGGATTAGACAAACAAATAGAAAACATGGCCAAAAGTTGTTCATCTTGTCAAAAGACTCGTAACAACCCACCTGCAGCTCCTCTACATCCATGGGACTTTCCACAGGACCCTTGGTACCGCATTCACATAGACTTTGCAGGTCCATTTGAGGACCGAATGTTCCTGATCGCTGTCGATGCTCACAGCAAGTGGCCAGAGGTAGCTATCATGAAATCTACTACATCAGAAAAGACTGTTGAGGAACTTGGAGAGATGTTTAGCCGTTTTGGGGCTCCTGTTCAGCTCATCTCAGATAACGGTCCCCAACTCGTGTCAAAAGAAATGTCTGATTTTCTACAAGCAAATGGAGTTCAACACATTAAGTCAGCCCCATACCACCCTGCAACAAACGGGTTAGCAGAGAGGTTTGTGCAGACTCTCAAACATGCACTGAAAGCCTCACAAGGACAAGGCACTCTGCACCAAAGGCTGCATGAGTTTCTTCTCAAGTACCGCACCTCTTCACACTCAACCACCAAGGCATCTCCTGCAAGCCTCATGTTCAACAGAGAACTTCGAACGAGCTTGGACCTTCTCAAACCTCCAACAGTAAAAGACATTGTTCAGGCAGACCAACGAAAACAAGTAAAGTACAGAGACATTCATGCGAAAGATCGAGTGTTTGTACCTGGAGATTCAGTGCTGGCTAGAAACTATCAGAGTAAGGTAAAGTGGGCTCCTGCCACTGTCATTGCCCAAACTGGCCCTGTCTCCTACACTGTCCAGACAGCTGATGGAGTTTGGCGCCGCCATGTGGACCAACTTTTAAAAACACCTAACACTACTCAAGAACTGTCTGTTGATTCTAAAAAAAATGCTAATGTATTTGTACCTGAACCATGCTACTTACCTGTAGAAATGTCAAAACCAGTCAGTCCTACTGTAGATGTTTCTCTTTCAGACAAAGTAGAAAAACAAAGTGTCACATCTGTACCAGAGCCTAGTCCAACCAATGAAAAAGTTGATGTGTCTGTAGAGCGTCGCTATCCTGTACGTGATAGACGACCACCTACAAAATTAAACTTATAGCTTTATAGTGAACAATGTGTTTACTAGTTACTATGTTCTATAGTGTTAACATGTTACCTATCTGCATCTGATTTGTTTATTAATGTTACGATGTAATACAAATGTGTTTGGGGCAATGAATGTTTTAAATCCCTGGTCCATCTTATGTAAGGGGGGAGGAGATGTTATATATTTTGACCCTCTCTGGTAACTGTAGTTACGTATTACTAAACGCACAACATTGTATGTATTACTGCGCTGTTACACCGAGTCCTCATGTGTGTTCATGCCTGCCACGCGAGGTAATAAATTCCGTTGTTCCAAGATTCCTTCTCTTCATTATCTTACCTAAGAAGTAAGGGGAGATATAACAATTGCCTTTAACTTATATATGTGTATCTGTTTAGTCTCTCTTCTAATAAGTAGGTTGTTAGTTGAATCCCTGCTCTGGTTCACTTGCCAGTGTGCTCTTGAGCATTCTGTGTGGTTGGTGGTTGTTTTGATATACTGTAGTCACAGAATGGCTGCTGTGTCTTTGTAAATGTGCCCCAAGGCAGCTGTTACTTATTGTTCAGGCTTTTAAGATATGATCTTTTATGTTTTATATACAATTCAATATAAAATGTGTTCTTAAACGTGTGAAACAACGTTATATGGTCAAAATGTGCTTAAAGTCAGCCCACACCCTCTGAATGCTCCTGTTGTTTATAAAGCTTTTAGTATTGATCTGTGGCTGTTTAGTCACACCTCAGTCACACAAACAACAAGGGGAAGCAGGGGAGAGGGTCAGATGGAGCAAAGAATGCAGAGGAAGGGGTCAGATGGAGCAGAGGATGCAAAGAAGGGGTCAGGTGGTGCAGGGGATGCAGAGGAGAGAGTCGGAAGAGTAGAGGATGGAGAGGAGAGGGTCAGGTGGAACAGAGGATGCAAAGAAGGGGGTCAGATGGAACAGAGGATGCAGAGGAGAGGGTCAGAAGAGCAGAGGATGCAGAGGAGAGGATGAGAGGAGCAGAGGAGTGAACGCTGAAACCAGGTCAAGTCAATTTGATTTCACATGGAACCATAACATGAGTCACACAGAGGGAGATTTACTGACCCAGGACTGAGCTAACTGCAGATCCCCAGTGATGCAGGAACTAAAGCAGGACTAAAGCAGGACTAAAGCAGGACTGAACCAGGACTGAACCAGTACTGAACCAGGACCAAGCCAGGACCAAGCCAGGACCAAGCCAGGACCAAGCAGTATTAAATCAGGACCAAACCAGGTGCTAAACCAAGACTAAACCAGGTCAAAATGAGAATGATTACACCAGGGTATAAACCTGGAACTAACCCGAGGCCAAACAGCAACTAAATCAGGGAATAAACCCGATACAAACCATCGACTAAACCAGGGACTAGACCAGGACTAAACCAGGTCTCATCTAGGACTAAGCCAGTATTAAACAAAACCAGAACTAAACCCGCACCAAGTACTTAATATACAATTACAGATGTGATGCTAAATAAAAGTAAAAGTGAAATAAAAAGCAGAGTACAGATCAAATCCTTTGGGTGTCACATGTCACAGAATCATTTTGCGTCTGCGTTTGGTCTGTCTCACATGTCGAGATTTGAGCTGTAAAACTGAAGGGCTTTATCCAGTGTAGGAGTATGAGTAGTGACTGTGCAGCAGAGCGATAATAACATTACATAATTCTGATGTTTTTACTGTGGTGGTACTCTAAGCTCCAGAGTACACACATACCACAGTATTGAGTGTGATGAAGCTCCAGACTACACACATACCGCACTACTGAGTGTGGTTAAGTAACAGAGTACACACATACCGCACTACTGAGTGTGGTTAAGTAACAGAGTACACACATACCGCACTACTGAGTGTGTTTCAGCTCCACAGTACTACACAGATACTGCAGTACTGTGGATGATCCTTATGCACAGCTGCTGTTTACATCCACATAAGCTCCACGTGGACTCATTTATAGGCTTAAAAGCACAGGCTTTATACAGCCTTTTCTGAGTAAATCGGAAGTGTGATACTTTGAAGTTGCACTATGTAACTTTTCTGGAGGGAGGTCTCCATCAACTGCTTGTTTCCATGGAGATGTTATTGCTTTGCATGTTCCACAGTATGGCATTGAAATAATCTTGCATTTAAATTCATTTGATTATTTCATGTTTTTAATAATTGAGATTTTGAAAAATTGCAAAATCATGAAATCAAGTATTAGCAAAATCATGAAACAAGTTTAGTCCTGGGTTTTGGTGCAGTTAAAGATTTAGCATTGTAAAAAAAAAATCTCAATCAAATGTAACGGTTAAAATTAGATTACATAATTATGCGATTGTAATTGAACGCTGTTTATAAATTCATAAATAATAGGATATAATAAAAATGAAAATGTAAAGAGCTTCTTCTGTCTGAAAGAGCAGCAGTCCCTGTGATCCATCCACACTGTAATCATCCAGTGTGTGCACAAAAATCAACATTTTAATAAATATGCCTTGAAAAACATATTTTTACTCTGAGTGGACTCGCCTCACAGATCTGAACTGTAACGTGTCCTGGTGGCATGACCTGGTCGTCTCCATGGAGATCTATGAGTTTAATGCCTCAGCGGAACAGTCAGATGAAGCAAAACATCAAAAAGGAGAGCAAGAAAAAGCAGAACAAGTAAATTGAACTTGAAAATTTGCAGGTAAATTTCCAAACTAAGAAACCAAAGTAAAAAAGACGCTGCTGATGTACTTTAGTTTAACCTGACGTGCAGAGACAGGCAGCCTTTACTCTGAGGAACCTCTGAGCGACAGGAGCCTGGGCAGGAAAGAAAATAAGAAGATGTTATGAGGTATAGATTAAAACAAATCAAATGAAGTGTAGTCCTAGTATAACTGCAATGGAGTCGCCTAAGAATAAGTTTTTAGTCTTTTGATTTCACTGCAATGGGACCAACACCACAGACTATTGTATAAAGAATTCATCCTCTGGTAGAAGATCAATTGCCAACTCCCTGTCGCCATGGAGATTTGCTTTGAATATTCCACACTAAACTTATCCACCACAGACTGTATAAAAAAGTGGACTAAGGGAGTGTGACGTCCGCCATAGTGTTCAGCTCCAGTCAAATGAAGCTCATCGAGGCTAGCAGTTATAGGGAACGTCGCATTTCATATTTGGAATTCTGACCACAAGTATAGCAACCAAAGATCCAATCTGGAGCAAGGCTGTAAGGTAATTCCCCTTCCCACTCGCACCGCTGGTTTAGCAGGGAACACGCGCTTAGCAATGCTGTCAATCAAATCTGTTTCTAACACTAGCTGAAGCGACCTCAGAAAGAAGGCCTGATTTGTCTGTTATTAATGTTCATATCTTGATTTACGGACACAATATGCTCATGATCACTTTCTCGTTGGTATGCAGCGGCCAGCAGGTTAGCTATATCCAATTCTTTATATACAGTCTGACTAAAAATTAAAGATACATTTAGTTTTTTTTATTGCAATTTAGCCCAAAAGTCAGCATCTTTAAAACTATTGGGACATTAACAGGGAACAGAATCTTTCTGAGCTTCACCTTCTCTTTGAGTCTGGCCCTTAAGAGGAGAAAAAACGAAGTCCTTTTGTTGTGCTAACCTTGTGATACCACTGCTCCACCAAAAGCTAACCATGTGATACCACTGCTCCACCCAGTCCAGACTGATAACAATTTTACCGGATGCTAGAACAATTTGGATCCTTTACCATTTTCTTTCACTATGCTTTGTTTTAACAGGCTAACAAGCTAACAGGCTAATGCTAATTCAGCCTGATTTGATCTGTTAGTGTGCTAAAGCTATTAGCTCGGGCAGACACGGATTAGCCACAATCTGCCTCACTTGGCACACACTTCTACTCTTCCACTGGGAGTTTTGTTGGGTTTTACATGCTAGAGAGGATATAATGGATTTATGACCTAAGTTTAGTTATTAACAAAGCAAAGTAAAAGTTTTGGAAAGTTAAATTTGTGTTCTGCATTTGAGCCATCCTTCAGTGTCTCTAGATTTAAACCTGTTAGGAGTACCTTGCAGGAAGATATGCACTGTACATATTGAGTATTTGTTAGCCTGAGCTAGCCTGGGTTAGCCTGGGTTAGCTTCTTGTTGGTCACACTGTTTGGGTGATGGTTCCCGACCATGTGCACTGTGGTGCTCTGCTTCCTCTTGCGTCACCTGCTGCAGTTCCTCATCACGCTGTGGAACTCGCGCTCCTGCTACTGTGGTGAGACTCTTTCAGAGGACGGATCTATTTTCTGTAATACTGTATTTACCCAGGGGTCAGCTCTATTTTACCACATTTGTTGGGTTGTAGGGTTATGGTTTAGGTCGGGCCTGCTTTTAAGATTATGGTTAAGGCTCTGGCCAGGGTGAGGGAAGGCGATACGGATTTATTTTCAAAAGTATTTTTTAAATGTGAGAAGACATAGAGCTGGCACACACTACCAGCTTTTGGTTGGATACAGTCGTCAAGAATCCAGATACAAATAACAAATACAAAAGTGAAGAAGTTTGTGCAGAACTGGTAAAGTGAAAAAAATGCAGTAATAGTAGTAATAGTTTGTGAGACATTAGTTCATGTGGAGTCTAAATTATATTAAAGGTGCACTATGTAACTTTTCTGGTGGATGGGTCTGTTACCTGGGTGGTATTACATTGCTGGGAATGTTCCACAGTATGGCATTAAACTTATCTGTCTTGCATTTAATCAATAACAGGTTTTTCTTACTGTGAGTAGGGGTCACTTTTCCATAGATCTGATTTGTAACAGCCTTGTGATGCCACGTACTCGTCTCCATGGAGATATACAATCGATATGTTTAATGCCATAGGGTTACATAGAGCATTGTTGTGTTGGTGTTTGACTCTCCTCTACTGTACATGAGGTGTGCATTAGCGTAGCATTAGCTCAGGTTAGCGCAGTTAGAGGGCAGATTACAGTGTGTTTAAATCCCATCACAGAAACATATGGCGTCTCAGATACTGCTCCTGTTTGGGTCTAATCCACGAGAAGAACCACACGGCAGCTCAAGAAGTGTGTACATACTGTTTTATACTGTTAAAGATTGTGGACAAGGTGGATTTTCTGTATTGGTTTTGTCATGGAGTGGTTCAGATTACAGCGCTGCACTAGTACTGATTTATTTAAGAAGATGTTGAAACTCCCCACTGTCCAACAAAGTCAGTCGTCTTATAATGTGTAAAGAGTAGTACTGCAACACAAAACTGTATACTGTTCATTGTAACTCAGTTCTAGGCCAGTCACGATGACATAATTTGAGGTGTGATATATTGCTGTCCATAAAGAATTATCCCGCAAAAACTATTCTAAATGTGCAATATTGTTACTGTAATAAATACATGGCAGAATGCAACACTTAAGTAATTGGTTTATATCGATAACGAGCCATAGAAGTTCATAATTCGACCTTTTACAGCTCAGATCTCATCATAGAATAGAAAAAGTACTAATAATAAATACTGGCCCCAAAAAAGTATTGTTCCATCTAACTTATATTGCATGATAAGTCGATATAGTATTTAATGTGATAGGCCTACTCAAATAGCCATACCCGTCAGTGCCGATCTCATTTAATGTCAGGAGATGAGCAGGGTTGGGCTGGTTAGCACTTGGATGGGAGACTGTTGAGAATACCAGGTGTCATTAGTGGAAATTTGTGTCCGTTGTGTCCTTTGGCCAGACCTAGTATGAATGTGGTGGTGATCGGCCGTCTCACTTCCATCAGTCTGCCCTAGGGCCGCTGTGGCTACAATAAGGCTTCCCAGTACTAAGGTCAGGAGTATCCAGAGTTGCGTTTCTCAAACTGTGGCACATGTAATGCTGGTGGTACGCAAGCTGCTTCAGGTGGTGCTTAAGCAGGTCTTCAGTTTGTGAGTTTTGAGTTAATTGTATCCACCTTTTTTCCACTTTTAGACCTGAGTTAGCCCTAGATTCGACCTGGAGTAGTCCTGTTATAGACCTGGTTTAAATCTTCTTGGTGTGAAAAGTTTGAGAGCTACTGACCTAAAGCATTTGACCCAATGTGCATGTTTTGGGTTAATGGGAGGAGTGTTCGAAGCAGAACATGCAAACTCATCCTGGAATCAGATCTGGTACCTTTTTGTTTTGTTTGCTCCAGTTGGAAGATGGTGAGATCTAAAGGGTTAGCAGCAAGTTCTAAGAGCCAATGGAAATGCAGGGACATTTTGGTCTCTGCTGAGGACACTGTATTACAAGAATAATTATAGGCTTTGTGTTTTGCTAATTGCGCCCATTCAAACTGTACTAGCACTATTTCAGTTGTTCAGAGCTACTTGCACAACTTTCTATCATATTTTAAAACAAGATTTTTACATGAGTTTGGGTAGTAGACATAATCCAATCCATGTTTTCTGTTTCAACATTACTGTAGTGTTTGTGTCACCTGCTCGTGTTGGCTTTGACTATACTCCGGCTGTGGGCCCCTGCTCTGAGGCCGTCTGTGCTCCCGCTGCATGCTGGGAAATGTAGGAACAAAGGGCGGATTAAAACCGTAGGTAGGAGTAGGTAGGAGCAAGGCCGGAAGAGCAGGGCCGGAAGAGCAGGGCCGGAGGAGCAGGGCCGGAGGAGCAGGGCCGGAGGAGCAGGGCCGGAGGAGCAGGGCCGGAGGAGCAGGGCCGGAGGAGCAGGGCCGGAGGAGCAGGGCCGGAGGAGCAGGGCCGGAGGAGCAGGGCCGGAGGAGCAGAGTCGGAGGAGCAGAGTCAGAGGAGCAGAGTCAGAGGAGCAGAGTCAGAGGAGCAGAGTCAGAGGAGCAGAGTCAGAGGAGCAGAGTCAGAGGAGCAGAGTCAGAGGAGCAGAGTCAGAGGAGCAGAGTCAGAGGAGCACAGTCTTTACATAATACCTTCTTATACATTACATCCTTGAAAATGTAAATCTATTGTAAACGGCTCCCGGTGAAGCCCTTCAGTTTGACAGCTCGTTTTGTTCCATATTGTGTCAAGGATAAAGCCGTAAATATCTGGCAACATTGAACAGTTTTACCCCAAAGTGAAAGTTATTATTAGAACTGGCTAAATATGCAATTACTCAGGAAGATAGAGATTAGACACATGGTTTGGATCAGAACATTTAGTCCTCACAGTTGATGAGTTACAAGAAGTGAGAAAATGTGTAAATGTTTAAACAACACACATTGTGCTTGTGTCTGCTCTGTAGTTATAATCTATAATACCCGTGACTTGCAATATTGATCTAAAATGATGTAATATAAGAAACAAGTCCAAGAGCCATGGAGCTAGCTGCACATTACACTATCAAAAAGTGGATTGTTTTTTCATTTGTGCCAAAATGACTACACAACGCTGCAAGTTTATCACAGTTAAGAAAATAAAATTGGAAAACGAACTGCGCATGTCACAGTGGGCGTGTACTGGTGGCGGTGAAAATGGGAATTGATTTGCAAACTGGTGTCTCAAAAATAAGTGATTAAAGTTTGGTCAATCTTGCACAAATCACTTTAAATACAACTTTGGGTGAGTAAATGGTGAAAGGAAATAACTATAACATAGTCTTAAAACGTGAAAAACTAGTTCATTTTAAGCAGTTTGCAGTGGTCCAAAGTTATTCCTCACCTACCTTATGTATTCAGAGCATCCTAATTATTCAAAATGATGAGTTTATAAGCGCTTTGAGACCAGAGCAGGGTTTTGACGTGATGTTATCTTGATTATGGGACAATAAAACACGGTATGTAAATAGATGCACCCAGCACACAGACTAACACAATGTATCTGTGCAAGAACCCTCTTTAAAACAGTTCAGATTTTCCTCCATACGACTTACTTATTCTGTCTCTTCTGTTTTTAGCAGTGACTCCCAGTGAGACGTCGGAGAATTTGGACCAGAGCCAAACCTGGACCCAGGACTCAGGGTACAGCAGGAGGAGATAGAGCCCATACACCAGTCAGTACACACACACATTGTATTTTTATAATCCATCAGAAATATGCTAAACATGCCTTTAAATAACTCATATTGTGCAAAATTGTCTTTTTGAGCTTTTAATATTTTTAGTCCCTTTGTCAAAAACATTCCTGGAGTTGTATTTTAGTTTCATTCATGCTTGTTTCATTAATACATTTATAGAAGTCAGCTGAATACTCTGCTAGTGTTTGTTGCCCCAGTACGACACGGCTGTACTGTGCCTGCTGCTCTCGTGTGTGTGTTCTGTAAGTCCGTTGAGAGCCCAATAAAGTTGCTCAATCAATCATTTATTCCGTAGCAATGCAAATACAACAATCCATAGGCTTAATATCTAATAAATGTCCAGAAACACGAGAACAAAGTAGTACAAACCAAAGCCAAAGCAGTGGAAAACTTTTTTGCGGTTCCGGGGTCAACACCTGTTCTCTACCCGTTTCCCCCTGGCTCAATAATGCCCATTACATCAGTGACAAAACATTAATTTGGTTTCTGTAACATTAATCCACTGTCATTTTTATCTGAACCTCAAAAAAAATTGCTCTGTCCACATTTTGCCAGTTTTGTTGCATCACAGGTAAAGCTCTGGACTTCTCCTGCACAGTTTTGAAGTCCATAAACCATCACCAGACTCATTCTACAATCAAACAGTGTTCACAGCCAGTGCATGACTCTATTAGCATAGCATTCACGAGGGTGAAGACTTCAGTTCTGTACTTTCTGAATGTCCAATGCCTAAATACCTCATTGGAAACCTCTAGATCTAATCGAGCACTGACGTAAAGTTTGTTTGTCCAAAAATGGGTTTAATGACTCTGTGTTTATGTAATAGACAAAACATTTAAAAGTGCTCTATGTAACCTTCTTCTGAATGGACTCTTTGACCCAGGCCACACAGATGCCTCTTTATGAAAACACACAGGAACACTGCAGTTTGTGAGACTTGGATTTGCTGAGTTATTTCCTTCTTCTGTGCCTCTGAGCTTTCACATGAAAAGTACAAGCAAATACCCACAATCCAGAGAGGGAATATGATGCAGAGAAGGGATAGAGGTGAAGAGGAGGGATAGCGAATATATGGTACGGAGGTAAGATGGAGCAGAGGATGTAGAGGAGAGGGTCAGATGGAGCAGAGGAGAGAAGGAGAGGGTCAGATGGAGCAGAGGATGTAGAGGAGAGGGTCAGATGGAGCAGAGGAGAGAAGGAGAGGGTCAGATGGAGCAGAGGATGTAGAGGAGAGGGTCAGATGGAGCAGAGGAGAGAAGGAGAGGGTCAGATGGAGCAGAGGATGTAGAGGAGAGGGTCAGATGGAGCAGAGGAGAGAAGGAGAGGGTCAGATGGAGCAGAGGATGTAGAGGAGAGGGTCAGATGGAGCAGAGGAGAGAAGGAGAGGGTCAGATGGAGCAGAGGATGTAGAGGAGAGGGTCAGATGGAGCAGAGGAGAGAAGGAGAGGGTCAGATGGAGCAGAGGATGTAGAGGAGAGGGTCAGATGGAGCAGAGGAGAGTAGGAGAGGGTCAGATGGAGCAGAGGATGTAGAGGAGAGGGTCAGATGGAGCAGAGGAGAGTAGGAGAGGGTCAGATGGAGCAGAGGATGTAGAGGAGAGGGTCAGATGGAGCAGAGGAGAGTAGGAGAGGGTCAGATGAAGCGGAGGAGAGGGTCAGTAGAGCAAAGGAGAGGGTCAGATGGAGCGGAGGATTCTCAGTGGACACTTCTTTGCACTCTAAAACTCTTTTGTAATGGAAAATTTGACCCAGCTCAGCCTTGGTTGTAATTTTCCTGGCAGACTCCATATGAGCGTGTATGATATTTGTAAAGTCAGCCCTAAGTCGGGATGTTGTGGTTTGTGACTCATCTTTTAGCTTACAGACTTTGAACCTGGACACAGCTGCAGCTCCAATAATACTCTCTCACTAAACTGTCTTAATGTAAATGTATTTGAGTGGTAATACTTGGGTAGCACCTCTTCATGTCCCCATTTTATTACAGTACAATTATAGGGTGGGACCACAAGATGTACTGGACTTAGTCTCCTGCCCTATGCTATGAAAAAATACATAATTTAACATTGCTAGAGACTTTTTTCAGGCTATTTAAAGGTTGAATTTTTTTAAAAGGTGAAAGAAGATTTCAAAAATGTTCAATCAAATCAAGATTTTTTTTAAACCTTTTTTCATTTGATCACATAATTATTTTTAGTTTTATTTGATGAAAATGCTTATGCTAATTTATGCTAATCTTGCAGCCCTAGTAATAATACAAGCTCAAAACTAAATAAAATATTGCTGGTTAATATATTGTTATTGTGAAGAAAAGTATTTACTACTACTGCTACTGCTGCTGGCTCTACTACTACTACTACTACAACTACTACTACTATTACTACTCTTTTTAGTCCTGCTACTAGTAACAATACTACTACTTCTACTACTGTGACTATTACTGCTACTACCACCACCACCGCTACTGCTACTACAACTGCTGCTGGCACTACTACTACTACTACTACTACTACTACTACTACTACTACTACTACTACTACTACTACAATATTACTACAATTGCATTTGTTTTGTTATATTTTGTACAAAGTGTGCCTCTTGCTATTTCTGCATAGTTGCTGGGCCTGTGATGTCATAGCGTTTCTCTTTCCTGATTGGCCATTCCTTTTCTGTCTTTCAGGTGCTGTTCTGAGCTGCAGAGGAGAGAGCGTTTGTTTCATTTGTGCCTTACTCAAAAACATCCACCACTTTGCACTGGACATTTCTAAATTTTTCAAATTTAAAATACCTTATTGCATAGATCCCCTGACTGCCTACTTTACTAAACTATATTCAAATAGATTTCCTATTTTAGTGCATGTAAACTAAAGGTTAATGTATACTTTATCAGCTTCCCTCTTGACTTATTTCCTCTTGTTAGTATAGTTTGAAAAGCAGAAATCAAAATCTGTATATGAAACAAGCTGTCCAGATTTTTGGAGGCTCATCTTTTTGAAAAATTGCAATAAAGTAAGTCAAAATTTGGCATATAAACTCAAAGATTTAATATTTCTGTTGCAAAATTATATATGAAAAAGAGTAGTATTTTTAACACAGTTTCATGTTTTTTTTAAAGAACATTTAGGTTCAAATTCTGAAACAACTCAAGTCACCACTTTCAGTTTAATAGGTCAAATTAAGCTATATAAGTTTTATATTTAAGACATATAAAACAGCTCTCAAACTGGACACGTGAATAATTATATTTCTTTAAAAGTTGGTGCACTTTGCTTTTAATTTTTACAGTATTTAAAATCAAAATTGCCTTAAAAATCAACTAAAATTACTTAACAAAAAATAAATAAACTAACTCATAGCACACCCAGGTTTTCCCTTGTACCATGTAAAGTGCAGATTTCGCGTCAGTCTCTCTCTCCTCTTCAGTCTTCATGTTTTGGGGGCCCCCCGGTGCCCCCGCCCTCGCTGGACCCCCCCACCTGCACCACGGCTGCTCCGCCCACACACCTGGTTGCCATGCCCACGGAGACTCTGGCCCCGCCCTCTCTGGCAGATAACAAGGCTCCAGGCCCCGCCCCTCCGTTTGGCGCCTCTGTGCCTCTGCGTATTCTCAACAAAGGGCCCGACTACTTCAGAAGAACGGTACGAATGGGCTGGACAGTGACATCACCATAGACTGTATTTACAAATAGACATAGCCAACCTGCTGGCCGTTGTGTTCCACATAGGAAGTGAGCATGGGTGCAAATCAGCTCTGGTTCCAATGCACTTTCTACTGAAATACCCTTGCCTGTCTCTCTGTAACTGCTGCTGTCAGGCTTGTCATTTTGGTCTTAAAATGTTCGTATTAACCTGCTCTGCATGATCCAAATAGGTGCCTTCCTTCCCCAAGGTCTGCTCCTGCTAGCTATCATCCTGCGTTGCTAAGTGCCGTCTCCTTGCTAAACTAGCGGTGTGGGCGGGAAGGGGCGAGCACCTTCACCAGCCTCACTCCTTTATACTGAGCATCATCCAATAATAACCAAGTCATGAATGCCTGATTTCAGCTGTCAAAATCTGAAAAACGACTTCATTTTCAATTGTTTAAAATCCTAATTACCACAGTGAGTTTCATAAGTTTCAGAGGGCAGAGCAGAGTTCTGCTGTCACAGTAATGCTGTGTGCAGCCAGTCTGACTACTAGGGATGCACTGATCCAGCTTTTTCCAGTTCCGATACTGATTTCAATATTATAGTTTTAAGTATCTTCCGATATCAGTGCAGAGACTTAAAACAGCATTTATTTCCTTTAAACAAAAATAAAATAAGACAGAACTGATCCAAATGTGCAGTGTAGCTGTTATTTGTCCCTCAAGTAATTTCATGAGACTTTCTGGACCGACTACAACCAGTAAAGAGTCTTATTACATCAATTTATATGTCCAGCCAAGATAGTGGCTAAACCGATATTTGAAAGCCGATATCCGATCCAGCAAATCTTTCATGATCAGTGCAGATGTCTGATACCAGTATCGGATCTGTGCATCCCTAAACTGTATTATTATTTTTGTTACCAGGTGGAACCGAACCCAAAGCGTCTGAGTGCGGTGGAGCGTCTGGAGGCAGATAAAGCCAAGTATGTCAAGAGCCAGGAGGTCATCAACGCCAAACAGGAGCCCATCAAACCACCAGTGCTGGCCAAGCCTACCGCGGCACTGCTGTCTCGGAGAGAGAGGGGGGGTCCTGGAGCCGGGCCCGGGGGAGCGCTGCCCTTCAAAGCATCCAACAACAACTCTAAGCCCGAGCACTGCGCCAAAGGAGGAACCAAACGAGACAACCTCAACCTGGAGATCCTCAAGAACCTGCTGAACTCTGGGCCTGGAGCTGAGGGCTTCGGAGGAGGAGCCAAGAGCGCTGTCCTGAGGTCATCAGGGGGAATGGCACGCAGCTGGACCCCGTCTGGGTAAGGGACAGAGACTCTTATGTGGTTTTTTTTTGTGTTTTAATGTGTTCATATTAAAAGAGCTGTACCTGATTTTTACTGCCTTAAACACATAAAAAACAGAACTAGTTCATTTGCAAAAGTTAGCATTGGTCCAGAGCTTTTACTCGCTTTATACATTATACATTCTGAGGATTTTCATGCTAGAGGTTTAAGTTTGGGTGTCATGCCACAGCTAACAACAACCAACATTTTAACAGCACACCAACCTTACTTCCTGATTTGCGAACGATAAAAATATTCCATAATTAGACAGTAGCCAGACAGTACACAGTGGACTTATTTTGACCTCAAGAGCTGCTTATACAATGTCCATCTGTCCATGGGGCTTTTTTTGTTTACTTTATTACATACAAAATGGGTCCAGCTGCCCCTTTAAGTGTAGTTATGGGTCAGTAGTGGACTTACTTTGTGTCTTAAATAATTATTATGAAATCTTAAAGTCTCATTTGTTTGTCAGTGAAGGCTCAGTCAGTTTCAGACAGGCTTCAGTTACTGTGACTGGTGATTAAATACTTAACAATTATACTTATATTTCAATTAAAAGTACATTTTCACTTGATTAAAAATGAGCCATAATCTCTTTTTTTCTTCCCCTCCTTTGTATCTCCCTCTTTCTCTCTGTTGCCCATTGTCTCTCTCCCTCTCCTCTCTGTCTCTTTCCTCCCTCATATCTCCTCCTCTCTTTTTCCTTCCCTCTATCCCTCTATATTTGTCCTCCCCTTCCCTCTCTCTCTTTCTTTTCCCAGGGTGCCTCTGACCTACAGATCCACCATGACCCTGAACGAGCCGCCCTCAGACTCCGCTCCGAGCCCGGGCACCTCTCACTCCCTTCGTTCCTTCTCCCACTCGCTCAAAGTGCTGCCCATCACCAGCAGTGGGCGCTGTAGTCCTCAGCTGGGCGCAAACCTGAACTTGAGCCGACGTCGCGCAGACTCCACTGTTCCTGAACGTTCCTGCTCTCCTCTTCCTCCCCTCCTCACCTCACACTCTTCCTCAGACCTGCTCAGACTCTGCAACGGCAAACCTCTACGCGCCGCTCGCTCCAGCAGCTCATCGGCGCCCCCTATCCCCCCCAAACCCAACCCCGCGTCTCTCCCTCCTCCCGCCCTTTCCCTCTCTTTACCTCCTCCGCGTCCGATGCAGTCTCCTTTACCATATGACAACACCACCCCTCAATCCCTCCCGTGCGATTTGCCCGATTCCTCAAATACCGACGCCAACAACGAATCGGGATCGTCTGTAACTAGGCGCTCATCTTTGCATCGCTCCAAATCGGATTTATCGGACCGCTACGCAAGAGCCGGAGCGGATGTGGAACGCTTTTTCAACTACTGCGGTTTGGACCCCGAAGAGCTAGAATCGGTGGGTCCAGAAAACTTTGCCCGAGCGAATTCCGATATTGTTTCGTTGAATTTCAAATCAGCATCCATGATTTCATCCGATTGCGATCAGTCGAGGAGGTCTTCGAATGATGGGCTCTCGGACGCGGATGATGAAGAGGAGGAAGCTGGAGAGAGAGTTCCATATGGGATTTCGGCCGTAGAAAGGAACGCGAGAGTGATCAAATGGTTGTATAGCATCAAGCAAGCCAAGGAGAGCCAAAAAGTATCACATGTTTAGAAAGACGATTATGCAAGTTTGGAGTTTGGACAATTTTGAAGTTGCACAAGTTGGAATGAAAGGAGGAAGACTGCTGACCGATCAAAAACTATGAAACACGTGAAGGAAAAAAGTTGAAGAACAAAATTTAAGATAAAATTTTGGGCAAAACTAAAACTTTTGTCGAATCGTTTGGACAATTGAACTCAGCTGTAATGAACAAGAGTCAAATGCACTATGATTGTTACATAGTTTGTCTCTTCAAAACATGATTCAAACCAGGGATGTGTTCAAGAACTGGATGGAAACTAAAAAGATTTCAACTCAAAATGTGCTAAAATGCTTTGTGACTCCTCATGTGAACCAGTAACAACCTTAACTGAATGACCCAAATGATACAATTAAAGGTATATATTTTTACTTGACTTTGACAATGAAATACAGGAAATTTTTAGTAATTTGTCATCTTGAACTTTTACTCGAGCTAAACTTCAAACTCCAAAACAAGTCAGTTTTGTCTAATGGCGCTGACCACATGATTAAATATCTGAGAGGAAAGAAGAGGAAGAAAGAGGAGTTCACAGAGCAATGCAATATGTGGACAGCAGCAGAGATTATAGTCATTTCTTAAAGGCTCTGTACCTGAGTTTTACTGTCTAAAAATGTGAAAAACAAAACTAGTTCATTTTAAACAGTTCAGTCCAGTGTTATTCCTCACTTATCTCATGCATTCAGAGCATCTTAATTATTCACTGCGATGAGTTTATAAGTCCTTTTCACAAATTTCAGGCTGGACTTTTGCCTTCGCGGTAATGCTAATGACAACTATCATGCTGACAGAACACTTCCTGGTATGTGGATGATTAAAAAACTTAAGTTAATACTATGGAAAAATCAGGTACAGACATTTAAAGGTTAAAATATAGGGAAAACATTCAGAAACTGAAAAACTGAGTCTACACATTTTTAAATTGCTAATACAAGAGTGTTTCTCCATCCAGTTGTTTTAACACATCTGTGGACTCGGCCTTTAAAACAGTGGACATTTTGACTTTTTATAAATGGTATAACTGAGTGACAATATATACCTTTTTTAAAGTTTTCATAATTTTTTCATAACAGTGTTGTCAAAAGTGTTGTGTGAACCTATTGGGGAACTGGAGAGGTATATGGGCTTTGTTACATTGAATAAAATTAGCAAATGCTAGAATGTAGCATTGGGAGGGACGGTCTCCTGTGATTGGTCCTTTGAAGTGATGAAGTTTTAGAACAGGGTCAGGGATTGGGTTATGGTTAACTTGAGGCAAATGGTTAAGGTTAGGGTCATAGACTGTAAAAGGACATAACTAACGTGCTAGCCGGCACGTTCCAAATAGGAAGTGAGCATGAGCGCAAAGTGGTTCCTTCAAGCTCTGGATGCAATTCACTTTTGAAAAATCTTGGCTCCACGCTCTGTAACTGCTGTCAGGCTCTTCATTTTAATCTTAAAATTTTTGTATTAGCCCGCTCTACGTGATCATGGGGTTTTATTTTGCTATTTTATTATATACTATAGTAAATTAAGATATGAACATTAATAACAGATCAATCCAGGTTTTACTATAGTGTTAGCAACAAGTTGATTGACAGTGTTGCTAAGCGCGCCCTGCCAAATCAAAGGTACAGGCGGGAGGGGTGTGTACCTTTAACCACCTCACTCCTGATTGGCTCTTTGGTTTCGCACTCGTATTTCCAAATATGGTTGCAGATTAGCTGCTATAACTGCTAACCTCAAAACTCTCCCTTAGTCCACTTTTATTATACAGTCTATGGTTACGGTTAGGGAGATTTTTTAGGGCAGTTAACGTGTTAGCGGAAGTCACTTTAAAAATATACTTGTCACCAATAACTTTATCTCAACTTATACCATAAAATAAATAATAAAAAATATAACATTTTAGGGCTGTTTATATCTCCAGAAGCTAACACATTTGCAACCAGAGCTACGTGATCACTTCTGTCCCCCCCGACCCGACTATCTAGCTCTAATGTTAGCTAACTGTGCACAGCATATTGTTAGCATCAAAATAAACTTATATGTGAGATTATACTTACATTTATTATGGGACAAAGTTTAATTTAGAGATTGAACAATGACTGTGAAACTGTTTTTCCAAAAGTCTCATAATTACATGGACTGAAAGAACCACGAGCTCTTGTTTACTTTCTGCAGTGGGGACTACATAGACCATGATGCTTTGCTCCACTTCACAGCAAATAACAATTAAAAATACTGTGATGGTTTTATCACTGTGCTTGCCCCAAAACTCTTGCACACGTCTCCAATTGCCAAAAATATGTACATTTATATGCATTTTTTCACATTTCCCCTTAAATCTTTTTATAAACCAATTTTCATAGTAAAACTGTAGCTGACGCAGACTGTTAGTCGTCCATCGAGTTATTTCTACACATTTTATACCATTTTATCTTAAACATTGTATTTTAGAATTTTAGTAAATATAAAGCCGATTAATTTTGGTAACGTAGTAACTATCAAGTGCATCCAAAGTAACTGAATGGCTGGTAAAATTCTTACTTTTGTTTATGCTAGGGCTGATGGGGCTGTGAGCCACTGTATTTAACATTTTAATTACATTTTTTGACAATTTAATTAAATCTAAAATGTTAATTATGATAGGTTAATTGCTGGTTAAACCTTGTCCAAATTACAACATATAAGAAGTGAACCAGGGCCAAAAGCAAGAATACATTGCCATTTGAATAAAAAATATTTATCTTAATTTGAGCACATTTTAATTATAGAGAACAGTACTTTTTCTTAAGTATCGAGCCAAAATCTTGTCAAATCAATTCCAGCTATTGTAACTTGTATAAAAAAGATTACATTTACACCATCAGTTGCCTGTGATCCAGAACACACACCTTCAGTAATTTATGAAGATGTGAGTCTGGTCACCGCTGAATCTCCCCCAGTTCAGATGGATGTGATTGACAGGTGAATAAGCCAATCAGGGACAAGCATATCAAAACAAATATGAGGAAAAAAAGGACAAAAATATCACAAGGGGCTGAAAAACAATGAGCAAAGCATTAAACTTTGTTAATCTGAGGTGAGAGAAATGTGATTTTTTTTTTTTTTTTTTTTAAATGATGAATGACCAATGAGCTCCTTCATTTCACATACGCATCTGAAATAAACAAATCTGATTGGACGATCATATTGGGTCGGACTTGAGATGAAAACGAAGGGAGTGGTGACCAGAGTGATATCCCTCTCTATAAGAAATACAGAGAGATATCATTCTGGATTTACCCGGCAACAAGATCAGGACTGAAACATATACATTTCTGTATTTTCTGGCTTAGTTTAAATCATAACTGTCAAATGGATAACCTCATTGCAATGTATAATGCAATAATTGTTATATGACTATTGCATTTTCCAATATCGTGATCCTTCCTTGTGTCATTCTGTGTGGTTCCTCCCTCTAGAAACCCCTGTCACATGTCCTCTGTGTTAAAGGCCCGCTCATGTACTGCTGTTAAAGAATGGTCCGACATTTTCAGAACAAGCTGAACTCTATCTGTCAAAAACAATCTCGTTATATTCACTGTTCTTCACCAAACCTCTCTCTCTCTGCAGCCTATGAGCCCTGACTGCTGGTTCAAACCGCTGTACCCATGAGCAACGCGTTTGTCTCATCTTGTGTCAAGAAAATCGTATTTATTTTAGACAAATCAAATTATAATGCTCTGCTGTTTGAGTACTTAGATGTTTTTTTTCACTTGGGAATCACAATTGCTGTTCAGTATCAGTCTAGAGTCTAGACACTTGAAATGGTAGAAGAATGGATTAAGGGACAGTTTAATACAATCTGCTGGTGGGTTGGATGGCAGAGCGCATATCCTGTCTCCTCCTCTCAGTCAGACTCATCATTTTGGTATTAAAATGTTCGTATTAATGCAAAATCTTTTCCCTAAATCAAGATATGAACCTTAATAACAGACCAGGTGCCTTCTTTCCCCGAGGTTGCCCCCACTAGCGTTAGCAACAGGTTTGATTGACACCATTGCTAAGCGCCCACTCCTTGCTAAAGCAGTGTTGCAGGTGGGAAGAGGTGTTACCTTCAACAGCCTCGCTCCGGATTGGCTCTTTGGTTGCTATGATACTCGGAATTCCAAATGTAGAACACAACTCGAAATTGGCCCCTGTAACTACGAGCCTCGATGAGCTTCATTTGACTGTAGGTAACGTCACACTCCCGTAGTTCACTTCTTTATACAGTCTAGGGTTAGACTGCTGATATCTCTGTGTGGAGATGATCAAATATCTGGTTTAAATCGATAACTGCTGTTGAAACTGACCTCTTGAATGAAGACTGATACATATTGAATCAAGCTTAATTACATTACATCAGGTATTGGTTCTCTAACATGCAAGTTGAATGTCAGGTCAAAGTCAATTCAAGTCTACATTGACAATCCAAAATGGTTGATTTGTGAAATTATTGTGTCAGATGCCCTCTCATCCTGCTGTATCTCTGTAGTGTTAGGCTGAGATGGAGGCAGGTCAAATGCCTCTAGTTAATCTGCTGATGTTGTGGTGTGTAGGCCTGTCACGGTATTCACTATAGCAACTTATCGTTCAAGATATCAAAGCTGGAACAATATATATTTTTGTTATTGTGACAGGCTTGGTGGTGTGTCAGATGCTCTTCCAGATGTGCTGTGGCTGGATCTTGTCACTGATAGAAATGATCAGGGAAGCATTTGTGGATTTGACTTTTGGAGAATGAGACGGAATACTGGCGTCCTTCGTGGTCTACTGTCAGAACGATCTATATATGTTTTTAAAGCTTGTATTTTGAATTGTTAATCATTACAAGTTTAATATGACTTACAAAATTTCACATCTTCCCATGCTAAACAAGCCATAGGAAGTACAGGGCCACATGCTCGGACAATAGTATCCTTCGTACCATTCAAACCACTTACCTCTGAATACTGGGAAAGTTCGGATCATGTTGATATTGTTAGTGAACATATGAAACCTTCTCTGTCTGTAAATGTAAAAACAGCTCCATTTTGCACAATCGTTTTAAATGCTGTGTGCTAAACGCTAACAGTGCTAGGCTAATGTTGCTACTTTGGACAATTCAGCCATGTTTTAAATTTTAGAAGTGGGTTGTGAAAGTTGTGAGGATAAAATGATTTCTGTGGTGAACTACGCAAGTTCTACTAACTGTTTGGATGTTTGACTAAACTAAGCTTTATCTGGTACAAATCCTGGTATTTCAAGTCAAATATATCCCTGCCAAATGTATATATCTAAAAAAAAAAAAAAAAGAATGACCACAGATATGAATAAAAAAATAAAAATACAAAAGATGAACACATTTTAACAAAGACTTTTTAAACAAACTGACTTACTAATCAAAATAGTATTAGAAAAATGACTTCTAACCTAAAAGTAAAGCAATGCGTAACTTTGTTGTCTCCGCTCATCTCCATGGAGATATTATTGCTGTGCATGGAATGTTTCACAGTGTGGCATTAATCTGATCATTCCTATTTTGCATTCATTCAATTACAGGTGTTTTTACAGTTCAAAAATGCCTTGAAAAACATGATTTTTTACTGTGAGTGGGATCGTCCCTCCACAGATCTGACTTGTAACTTTGCCTGGTTGCAACTCCTGTCATGCTTGGAGATTGATAAAGTTAATGGTGCATTGTGGAACATTCTAGGTGAGGCAATTACGCATTCATGATCCAGTATTGGCTCAGTGCATCATCAGAAGCAATAACATCTCCATGGAGACAAGCACCACCAGAAAAGTGACATAGTGCCGCTTTAACTTTAAAGGGCCCATATTACATTATTTTCTGATCTCTGTTATAATCTTGTTTCCTCATCACAAACAGACCTGGAGTTGTTTTATTTCATTAACACATGTTTAACACACAAACCCTGTATATTTAGGCTCTGTTCCACCTTGTGATGTCATGTGATACAGGAAGTGCTCCACTGTGTTTTTAAACTCCATACACCTACACTAGAATCATTTGGATGATTTTAGCCCTGGAATTTCCGGTCTCTATTGAACAAAAGGTAAAAGTTAACTTAAAAACTACCACTTCATGACATCACAAGGTGGAACCTTGCACCTGTGAGCATTTTGAGCTTTTGTTTTTGATGAGGCAACAACGTTCTAACGTGGCTTGAAACTCCTAACAGTCCATTTTGCACACTATATTTATTTTAGCTTGACTCTTTGGCCATAACTTTCCATGTCTTCCTATGAGCACTCTAAACCTGCTGCTTTGGTTGTCTGCAGATTTAACTCTTTGGAGGATTGACAGATAGAGTTCCATACGTTCCCATGTGTAAAATTGTACAAGAACAATGTATATATTTGATTTAAACGTGTTGAATTTTCTGTTTTTGTCTTTAAAAGTTTGTGTGTCGCAATGGTTCAAGTTTTGGACTTGACGGCTGGACGCGCTGTGGAGGTGTTTCAAAGAAAATATGGACATTTCAGATCCATAAAGATTTACGGAGAATCCCTTTGGCTGGAATACTGCTGGACTCATGTGGCTGTGTGTTTTTCAATGTGAAACTCTTACTTTTGGCTTGAATTCAGACGTGTTTTCGATTCTTTTGCATAATTTCAAATAAATGGCTTCTTTCGCCACCTCTTGCTGCTCGGTTCCATGTGTGAAATCTTTGATAAATTGAGTTGACACTGACACAAGCCGAGATAAAGCTGCTAAACTGGGCACAACCTGGAGGACTAAACGGGACTGATGGGAGAGGAGGAGCAGGGTCTGGAGGACTGAAGCGGAGAGTGAGGGGGGATTTCTACTCCTGCAGCCAGGTATTTGTAATCTGAAACACTAAAATTGTTAAAACATCATATACACTGTTTAGTAGCAAAAAAAGTAGATTTAGTGCTTCATTTCAATTTCAAGGATAAAGTTATTTTTGTTATAATGTAGTTTCCTCATCACATACATACCTGGAGTACCCCTCACATTTAGCCTGAGTTCTTTCCTCAAGCAGAAAACACTCTGTTCCACCTTGTGATGTCATGTGGTGATACAGAAAGTGCTAAACTGTGTTTTTAAACTCCATACACCTTCACTAGAATCATTTGGATAATTTCAGCCCTGGAATTGCCAAACTCTACTGAACAAAAAGTAAAAGGAGCTGTTAACTTGAAAACTACCACTTCATGAATCACAAGGTGCGTTTTGAGCTTTAGAGATGTAGACAGACTAATGATACAGGGTTACTCAAACATGTGTGAATGAAACAAAACACAACTTCTGTGTCCTTACTGTAAGTGAGCTTGCATTTTCACAAACCTGACTTATAAGGGGCCTGGAGGAGGGCTTGCTCATGCTTGTTTCCATGGGAAAATTGTTCCAATAGAAAAAGAAAAAAAAAGCATAAAACGTAGCTGTCTCCATGGAGAATGTTTCAAAGTATTGTTTTAACTTTCCGTTTCCTTGGAATCCTGCATGTGACATACCACCTCCAGAAAGTTACATACTGTACCTTTAATTCAATATTGTTTAATAGCAAATAGTAATTCAATGACCAGCCCTAGTGTTTCTACAGTAAATACATAACACTGATCACTGGTCATGGTATGTTATTTCTATTACTAAACTTCTAATCTGATATAGTTCATAATATACTTTTGTTTCCTTCTATTGACATTTGACAAAGTTCAAGGTTCAGAGTAAAAATCTATACAGTATCATAAGAAAATGTTTAGTTACATGTAATTCAACAGTGACTTAAGCACTGTGGAATGTAACTTGTGACTATAAGGCGAACACGCGGGAGCCATTGTGTGAAAAAGGACATAAAAAATGCATAGGACAAGAGTGGACCAGTGTGTCAAGCATTCTATAGCATTACAGCATGTGGTATTATGCAATCAGAACGTTATTGGATTTGTATTTTTATCCAATGCACTACCCAGTTCTTTCCAAACAAAAGGTCCTGTTTAAAACTCATGGGACAAACTGACATTAACAAGCTGAATAATTCTGTTTATAACCTGGCCAACTTTATAAACAGAGCACTAGTTAGACCTGCATATATTTTACATTATAGTTATAGGCATATTCAATTCCATTTAGTTTAATAATGTATTTCTTATTTTGTAAAGCACTTTGAATTAATTTGTGTACAAACTGTGCTATTGCTATACAAATAAACTTGCCAGAACATGCTGGAGGGACTGTGTTTCTTGGCTGGCCTGGAAACACCTTGGGGTCCTACTGAAGGAGCTGGAGGAAGTGTCTGGGGTGCGGGAAGTCTGGGAGTCCCTGTTTAGACTGCTGCCCCCGAGACCTGGCTCCAGATAAGAGAAAGAAAATGGATGGATGGATCTCTCATCATCAAACAAGAAATGTAGACTGCATTTTAAAAAGTTAACATTGACAGGAGAAACTGACCAACTTAGTAGTAGGAGTTACATACATATATTTTACCTGTTACGTATCAGGCCTATATGATTGTATTTAGTAGAGCCCCGAATCACTTCAGCAGTCGCCTCGTTAACATTAAAAGACAATAAAAGACAAGCAGATGGTAATATTCATAAATGTAACGTGTAAATGTTCTTAAAATGAAATATAGCTCCGTCTTAGTCCAGAAGTCGGCGCTGTTGTACCACGTGATCAGACGAAGACAAAACCCGGAAGATAAACAAACAGGATCCAACATGGCGGCGCCCGCATGAGAGACTTCAAAATGTTTGTGGATTTAAACCCATGTAGACCAGATTTCTTCACGTTTCTAGCGCTAAAGCAGTAAGCACAGAATCCGGATGATGTTTAATTGATAGACACGATATTTTATTGTTAATTATTGTGAAATTTGAGATACTAATGTATAAAAAAATCCAAAATGTGTCACTGTTCACAATCTATACAAGACAAACATTCAAAATGAAGTTTAAAGGTGCGCTATGTAACTTTTTCTGGTGGAGAATGTGCCATTTTCTTCTATCCGTGGAGATTTCTTTGCCTTGCCCGGAACATGGCTTTACATTTTGGAGACGAAAAAGTGCTGCAGCCTGGCCGAGGTGCAGGTCATAATCAGGTCTGTGCAGAGGTGATCTGGTTCACTCCAAGAATGCATGTTTTTCCAAGGTATTTTTAGCCATACTATCTCTATGGAGACAATCAGGTGACGGATCTTTATCAGAAAAGTTACTCAGTGTACCTCTATGATTTGCCCGTACATAAAAGTGTGAGGTGTTGTGATCCGTTGGGTGAATTAGGCATCATATTTCTATTTGTAACAATAAAGGTTCTATAGTACGCTAAATTGTCTCCTGTGATCATTTCGCCATGTTATAATGTTGTTCCCTCCTCAAAAAAAAAATACCTGGAATTGTGTTTTGTTTCATTCATACATGTTTGAGTAACACTTTATTATTAGTCTGTCTACATCTCAAAAGCTCAAAAAGCTCTATTCCACCTTGTGATGTCATGAAGCAGTACGTCAAGTTAACATTTACTTTTTACATTTTGTTTAGTAGAAATGGCTAATTCTAGGGCAGAAATAAGCATAATGATAGTAGCGAAGATGCATGGGGTTTAAAAACACAGTGGACCTCTTCCTGCATCACCACATGACATCACAAGGTGGTGTGTTTTCCATTTGAGATAAGTCAGCCTAAATATGCAGAGTTTGTGTGTTAAACATGTGTGAATGAAACAAAACATAACTCCAGGTCTGTTTGTGATGAGAAATCAACATTATAACATAGATCAGAAAACAGTATAACATAGACCCTCTAAAGATATTAAATATAGCTTTGTCTTGATATATTTTCTGCAGAGATGAGTTGTTTACACTTGGATGAGGACAGTTTCTTTGAGTGCTGTCAACATCTGTTAAAGAAATCCGAGGAGCTGAGAGATGGCTGGAGCTGGGAGACGGTACAGGTGAGACTAAGGATGCAATGCAAGTGTACACATGTATGTAAGGGCATTAAATAACAGGGGTGGAAGAGGTAAAAAATACAGTTACATGGCTAAAAATGTACTCAAGTACTGCTGTCCAATTCAAGCAAAAGTATTAAAGAACACATTTTTGTATAGAATTTTACTGGCATTTAGATCGGTATTTATTAGAAAACCCAACTGAAAGAGGAAATAAGCTGTTTTAATTCACAGTCTGCATATAGACTAATCAGAACAGGTCATGAGGTGCTGTTATGGGTGTGGGTATAGTTGCTCCTGTTATTTTAAATGCAGTTAATTACAATCACATGGCTACAGGTACAGATTGAAAAATGTACTCAAGAAAAGTACAAAAAAAAAAAAAAAAATCTACACATTTACAGTAACATGAGTATTTGTGCTCGTATAATGTGCTTTCTTTGTCCCACAGGGAACACGAGAGGGTTATCTGAGGAAAACCGTTCTACGCTCCATCGTTACTGGCTCCAAAAGGAATCAGGAGATCGACCAAGAGTTTGAACAGGTCAAAACTATGCTATCAAATTTCATATTACTCAACTTGGGCCTTCTCTATGTTTTTGATTGTTGTTAAGACAGTGATTCATGATTCTCAAGAACAAATATGTTGATACTAGTTTCTAACTTTAGCAGTTAAAACTTTTGATAAGATTTTTTGTCAAATCTTACATATAATGATGTTAACTGTGTTTTAGAGAAGTGAGGAGTCTAACCTGTCATTTGCACTTTAAATTAAACTTGAGAATGATTACTACAATATGATTCCTAAGTTCATGGAAAAATTTCAAGGTTTGGGAAGAATTTCTGTGATTAATATAAAAATTGTATTGGGGTTTTTTTCATATTCATGTCATATTTGAGCTCACAGATGTTGGTAGTTTTACTCACTCTATCTCGCAGTAGACTTCAGTGGCCACTCCTGAAGAAGCAGATGATGATGCTGATGAAGGAGCTGTTGAGATAAACTGCCCTGCGGCTGAAGGCGGCAGCCATCTTTGTTTCCAGTTTGAGTTTCATGTGGTTTTCTCGAGCAGCTACAGGACTCCGGTGCTCTACTTCAGGGCCTTCAGTCTCGGTGGGTCAGACTTCTGCAGACATAATGAATGAAATTAGAATCTCCTACCTCTCTTTCCTAGATACAGAGCTCAGGATTGCTCATGTAATTTTCAGTGAGCCTAATGTTGAACCTAATGTTAAACCAATGCAGATTTAAAGATGCTAACACTAAACACTAAACATAGCATTCATTTTGACATGTATGATGAAATCTATTTACCAGTAGCAATCTAGCATCTTATCAGGTTTCTACAGCTCTATTGTTTTTGTTTATTTGTGCTAATGCTTTATGGACATTTGGGATGCCACAAATGCATATAACTAATACTATTTTTTGTAGTGCGACAGTAGCTTAGTTGGTAGAGTGTTCGTCCACTGCTCCAAAGGTTGGCAGTTCGAGTCTCGCTCTCTTCATGAACATCATTTTTAGAACAGTCTGATGCACTGACCCACAGGTTGGCAATGCGATTAAAGCTCCCACAGATGTTGTTGTGTCCTTGGGAAAGAAACTTAACCCACCTAACCCCCATGTGATCATTTTACCATTTAGTATCACGCAGTATAGGATATGTATTTTGTTTCAGAGGGAAAGAGTTTGTCATTGGAGGATGTGTGGAGCTTCATTCAACCTAAACTCAGGCTGACATCACAAGACGCTCTCCTCAACACAATTACACAACAGGTACTTGCCATCAATACAATGTTGAGTAACATTAGCACTCTTTACAAATATAAGCATGACAAAGGAATTAAAAATGTTGAAACAGAAAACAGCAAATTAGACTGGAATACTTGTTGTTCATCTCCCATGATTCTTGGCCTAAAGGTCTTCAGGAATCAATCATAGACCTGGTTTAGTACTAGTCATGGTGTAGACCTGGTTCAGTTCTAGTTTAGTCACAATTTAGAGAAGGGTCAGGCTTGGTTCATACTTGGCTCGGCTCTGGTTTAGTCCTGTATTTAGTTCTGACTTAGTCCCAGTTCAGACCAGGTTCAGTTCTGGGTTTGTCCAGTTAACTTCACAGTCTTCATGAATCTTGGGGTCAGACAGTCTCCAAAACTACAACACTAATTTACCCACATTGCAACAGATTTTAACAGAAAAAATTACATTAATAGAGAACCCTGTAAAAATATGTACCTTAATTATTCTATCTTCCATTCTCTATCAGGAGCATCCTCTTCTGGGACAAGCCTTCTTCATGCTACATCCCTGTAAAACACAAGACTTCATGAGACCTGTTCTACAAACTGCTCAACAGGAAAACAGGTAAATGTTGTTAGGTTTAAAAGGGTCAGAGGAGCAAAGGAAGCAGAGGATGCAGACGAGAGGGTCAGATGGAGCAGAGGATTCAGTGTGTTTGTGTTTCTTTCAGAGCAGTGAACTATGTGCTGACGTGGTTAAGTGTGGTCGCTCCTCTGGTTGGTCTCGATGTCCCTCTTGAATACTGTTCAGACCTGAGACCAGGCTCTAAACCGGACTAGACCTGCCTGTCCTCCACTCATCTTCACTCTTAAAGGTACCTCCTGCTTCACTTACTCATAATGTAATGAATACATGTACTTAAGTGAAAATTCAGAAGAATAAAGGTTTGTTGTTATTGTAAGTGAACAAAATACACAAACTTTGCTGAATCAGTGCAACGTGAACCCATGAATAATAATGGTAAACTATGATAAAATAAGATGTTAAAGCAGACACATATTGTGCTTGAGTCTGCTCTATATATTCACAATATTCATCTAAATCTAAACAACTCCACTGACTTCCTCGCTAGAAAACTGTGGTGCCCAATTGAAGCTGGCGTCACTCTAAATGTCATCACAACAAAGTGCCGCATGCTGTCAGCGCCCCCTATAGATAGCTGTAGATCATATGCGTATCACAGATTAAGAAAATGAAATTAGAGAATGAAGTGCATACATCACAGTTGGTATGTGTGGAAAACAGGGGTTGATCGGCAAAATAGTGTCTTGAAAATAAGCGATTAAAGATTACTCAAACATGAATCACTCCAAATACAACTTCAAGTGCCTAAATAGTGAAGGGAAACAACTCTAACATGTAACATTTCTGATTTAAAATAAAAATAGACTATAAAGACAAAAAACAGTATGGTTTGACAGAAGAATTAACAAGTCAAATTTGTGTTTATAGCTGTAAAAAAAAGTATGAATAAAATATTGCATTCACTTTCAATGTATTTATCAGACTAAAGAGACAGATCATCATTTTTTTTCTTATAGTGTAAAAATATCAAACATAACTGAACTAATGAGTTCATGTGCACAAATTTACATTTTTTTTGTTTTGTTTGTTTTGATGTGATTTGGCCAGTTTTTACACCAGATGCCCTTCCTCTCAGAAATACATATTGTTAAAATTTTCATTAAAGAGTAAAAAAGAAAAGTGGTGCTACTATATTAAACTCATGTGTCTGTTTCCTTGTTAAAAGGTGAACCATCCTCCCCTTGGCTCGTGCTAACTCCTCCCCTCTGGTTCCTCTGCTCAGGAGGGGCCACACGGAGCTCTCTGACCCAGGGACGGAGCCTCACAGTCGGGCACAGGGCCAGTCCTTCAGCTGACCTAAACCAGATGGACCCCCACTGCTGCTTCAGCCGATGGAGCTGTGTGTGTGTCTAAGTTACACGAGAAACAGAGACAGCTGTACAGACTTATGTTTAGCTTATGTGCACTTTACTCTGTTTACTGACAAATTATTACAGTCATGTTTTCCCCTATGGAGGAAGAAAATATACTGTACCGCGTTATATTAAATACACTTTAATTAGCCTTAATAAAGCATGAACAAAGACCTAATTCATGATATGTACGAGTGTGGGTGTGTGTGTATATACATTTTTTTTCATTGCACTGAAAACATGCGTCCTTACTGTGTGTGTGGGCTTGCATCTCCACAAACCTGGCAACAACCTTTATTTATCAACTTTTCTGCATTAATTTTGCGTTGTCTGCCTTACTGTGCTGTAATAACTACACCTTAATTAGCATTAAAAACATGAACAAAGACTTAATTCATATGAACAAATGTTTTCATGTCAGGTTTTTACCTTAATTCAGGGGTTAAGAGTTGAGAAGTCAGAGGGTTAGGATATTAATTAAATAGTTATAAGCCTTTCTTCATTATGAATTATAACTTTGTTCCTGTTTTTCTCCTGTTGTACTCAGTTAGTTATTTTTAGTGTTTAATATAAAATAGCAGTTTCCTCTCTGTAAAGTGAGGCACTTTTTTTGTTTGAGAGACTGCTGAGCTCAGGACGTCCCGCCATCTGTTACTGGGACAGAGATGGGTAGAAAGGAGAGAAGAGAGGGAATAGAGGCAAGGAGGGGGAGGGAGAGGAGGCGGGAGAGAGGTGAGGAGAGGGAAAGGAGAGAAGACAGAGGTAAAGAGAGTAGGCAGAGAGGAAGAGAGGGGTGGGGAATAGAAAAAGAGGAGGATTTGGGGGGGCTGGAGGAGAGATGGAGGGGAGAGAAAGGAGAGGAGGAAAGATGGAGGAGGGGGGAGGAGGAGAGAGGGAGGAGAATGGAAAGAAGAAAAAAAGAGGAGATGGGAGGGAAAGAGGGGAGGTATAGAGGAAGAGAGAGGTAGAGAATGGAAAAAGGATTTGGAGGGGTGAGAAAAGAGAGAGGGAAGAGGAGAGATGGAGAGGAAAAATGGAGAGAGGAGTGGAATAGAAGAGGGAAGGAGTATGTTCTGGGACGGCTGTGATCTTGTGATGTCCTTCAAACCAGAGGACTCAGCACAGTGGAGCCTCCGACTGTGAAGTCCCACACTGCTTCTGGACTCGAGCCGCTTCTGAAATAAAACTACAGCTTCATTATGTATGTACTTTATTCTGTGTGAATGGGGTTATGCCCGTGACTATTAGCCTATAATTATTTTTTTAAACAGCTGTCAAAGCAAAAAGTGATGTTATCTGTTTCCACTAGAGGGAGGAAGAGATCAAATATTGTGTCATCTTCAATTGACAAATAGTACATAATTTACACCATACTTTGTACTTTAATATATAGTACATTGTAGCAGTACTCTTACTTGAGTAATATATAGTACACCGTAACAATACTCTTACTCGAGTAATATATAGTACAGTGTAACAATACTGTTACTTGAGTAAAAGTTGTGGTTCCTCTTCTCTTTGAGTCTAAAGTGACTTATGCTTTATGTTACAATATGAAATGATTTGAACATTTGTGTTTCTTGCCTCCCCTTCACATATGATTTACTTTGGTTCATTTTTGTATCTGTTTGAAAAGATCACATTTTGTGATTTTTGTTTTTTTGTTTTGTCAAATTATAAATCAGATGTTACGTCCCAACAGTTACTCTTTAAGTTACTTTTACTTTTCCCCAATACTTTTTTACTCTTACTTAAGTCATTTCTTGGACCACTGCTTTGTACTTCTACTTGAGTAAACAGATGTCACAGATGTTTATCAGAGTACAGAGTGTTATATTTGTGGAGGACTTTGTACCTGGTCCACCTCAGCTGAGCCATGCGGACGAAGCTGATTGGTCCGTGCGCTCCGTACCGCGCTGTGATTGGTCCATGAGGCTGTGTCAAGTTCCGACTGAGCCAATCTCAGGCACGTCCTTTTGTAAATCGATTAAACTCTTCAATTTAAAAGAGCCTGATGTCAATGTCTTTTTTTTTTTTTTTTTTTTTTTTTTTTTATATATAATTAGCAGTACACATTTTAGTTAATATAATTTCATTTTAGAGGTAATATTACCTCTAAAATTTTCTGGCTACATAAAATATAACTATATTATTACTCCATTTTCTAATCCCATATCTTTAGCCTTTACTGTATATTGTTTATGTAGTTAATTTAAACGATAAGATAAGAGAACCTTTATTTGTCGCACAATGAGGAATTTCCAGTGATTTCCAGTGTTGCAACACACAGTTCATATAGGCTAGATGTGCATAAATTAATCCAAATCATATATATATATATATATATATATATATATATATATATATATATATATATATATATATATATATATATATATATATATATATATATATATATATATATATATATATATATATATATATATATATTTGCTATTTGCCACACTTTGGATCTATTTGTAATTAAAATTATTTATTATAAAATGCCACTTTCTTTCAGTTTATATATTTATATAATTTCCTTGTGTAATTTTTTTTTTACAAAAAAACCCCCAGACAAACAAAAAAACATAAAAACATGCATCCTTACAGTGAGGGGGCTTGTATCTACACAGACCTGACTCTTACTTGACCTGGAGGAGAGCTGCCTCCTGCTTGTTTCCATAGAAATGTTGATCCTTTGGCTATAATATTCCAAAATATGACATAATGGGTTTAACTTTATATATCCATGCAGTTGACTTTTCACCCCCAGAAATTGACTATCTCTTTAATTATTAAATTACTATTATTATTCTATTTACTACGAACAATGGTAGGTTTTTAATATATTATGTTTAAGTGACTCTACAGTGTGAATAAAGAGCATTGTTTTATTGTGAAAATCCGACCGGAAACGCCATTGTTTACCTTTCGCGTTTGTCACATCTGTTCCTTGTGTAATCTGAGTGGGGAAAAGTCGTGTCCTGCTCAAACAAAAGTGTTAAATGACACTTTTTCATTTCGTGCCGTTTTATCTCAGTTTATTGGTTCGTTGAAAGAGTTAGCTGAGCCCGCTGTTAGCTCGCTGCTTTAGCCTTAGCTTCCACACCTGCCCCTGCTGCTGCTGCTGTGGAGTGTGACAGGTAACACCGAGCAATGAGCACAACTACGGGGAAATGCGCCTGCTAGTACCTCGACATTATGCAAAATATTGAAAAAAAAAAAACATAAATGTGAAGCGCTTTGTTATAATACTAATGCTTTATGTACTATTAGTTTGAAGTAGTTAGCTCTACATGTAACATTATGCTGATGAGTGTCTACACATTGACACTGTGTTTCGATTCCTGTTGTTTTGAATGGATTACTTTACATTATCTTTATGTTTGATATATTTTAACACATTTGACCAATATGACATAACACAGTAACTCAACTATGTGGGGAATTCCTTGTGGGTTCTTGTTTAATCAGTGTGCCCTTAATAAGAACAAAAATAAGTACAGATACTAATGAAGTACTTTGTAAAGGGGTGAAAATTTTAGTGTAATAGATTGGAAATGAATCCTGTTTAATCCTGATGTACAAGGTGCTAGTAGTAGTTGTAGTGTAGTGGGAAAGCTGAGTCCCAGTCCACCTGTTGACATCATGTTAAGGCAGGTGTGACCAAAAGATTATGTCAAGTTTTACAGCAAAAAGGTCCCAGTTGGGTTTGCTACACAATTCTTTCTTTCAGAGCTGGGCGATATATTTGTTCTTAAAATGGTATTGTGTTAGAGATACACAGATCCAGCTTTTTCAGTTTCGATACTATGGCCCTAAGTATCTACCAGGATCCAATATTAACTGATATCAGTGCAGAGACTGAAATTTGCATTCATTTTCTTTAAACAAGTTTAACATAAGACAAACTAATATAAATGTGTGATGTAGCTGTTATTCATCTCTCCATTAACTACTTTGTGTAAAGGTTCGATATTGAAAATGTTGCGGATATTTAGCACTGATATTTTTTCTGCTCTGCCCCAGTCTGTGTGTGCCCATGTGTCATTCCCAGTTTGACTTAAGGCACAAATGAGTAAAATGGAAATTAGTAATTAGGCTACAAATATACACAATCATGCAACAAGTTATTTTATTTGAGAAAAGACTAAAATATGAACTGTTAAACAAATACAAGAATCCATAGAAACAAATAATGACTGTTTTTGTCATTGGTTTTCTTTGGCCACTCACTTTTCCTCCTCTCTCTCCCTCCTTCTCTGAAACCTGAGGTCTCAAAGATGGCGTCCTGGATGTTCCGTGTCTGTGTGGTGCTTCTGTCCATCCTCCTCAGCAGCTCCAAAGCCAAAAGAAACACTGTGGTTTACTGCTCCGGTATGTCCAGGCCCCACCGTTGAATAAATATCTGAAGTGATTGTGCAAAAGCCTTTTAGTTAATTAACACTGACAGAGAAGATGTTGTCTTGTTTTTGTTTCCTGTGGATAGGCCCAGTTCAGTAATTACAGAGATATTAAACCATAAACCAGGTCAATCTGACCTGCGAAGACACGGAGAACTCCACTCTGTGTCTGGTAGTGGAGCGGAGTTCTCTGTGTCAGTTTTTGCTCAGTTTATAAGGCAATAGTTACAAGATACAAGAAGCAAAACATTGTGTTACCAAAGTCATTTGAGCTTAACTGTGTAGAACAATAAAACAAGCACTTTTTTGTATTGTTAACTGAGCGCAGTGTTGTGTAGTGTCAGGTGTCGCGTTAAAATAAACCCTCCCAAACAAAGATATAGAGTAAAAAGTTCCGCGTGTACCTTACAGCACAGCTATTGTTCAGGCAGATTGCACTGTAGAGCTATTGTCACTAATAATAAGCATTCAACATAAGGCTGTAGTGTATGGATCCGCAATAAAATGTGAAACATATTTTTGATAAACAGTTTGAGGGTATTCATGGATTTCAAAGTAATTAAACATTAGCCCTCTTGCTGTAGCATTTAACAAAAGAAATTATGAAATGTCCTCAAAATTTTAACTATTACCAGGAAGTTATGAATGATTAATACAATGTCCATAGAGTCAGTATCAGATATTGAAGGATTTTCAAACGAAACAACTCCAGGTAAGTGTACTTTATAACATGGAAGGCAATACATGTCTGTCTGTAATATAATCAGATGGAGATTTATAGAAGACAAGTTTGTTTGTTTTTTTGTTTTTAGTAGATTTTTCACAGATGTCCTGATGTTAGAAGCAGTGATAAAATAACTTAAGTTAAAGTGGAACTAAACACTAAAGCCACTTTTTTGCTACTTAACTGTGTATATGGTGTTTTAGTAGCATTGTCTACTGTTACTAGTTATTTTTGGTCAACTTTTGTGCAAACTGGGCAAATTTGGCAACTTGCAAACAATTTGCAAACACCTGGCTGCAAGGACAGAGACCTCCAGACCGTCCTCCCTCCTCACTCTCCAGAACCCCCTTGTTTCTTGTTCTTGTTTTAATATCTTGACTGTTGTGGTTGCCAGCGTGCAGAGCGATCGTGGATGAGATGAGTTTCTCTATCAGTCAGATCGACCCAAAGAAAACTGTCAACGTGGGCAGCTTCAGACTCAGCCCCGACGGCACCATTAAGGACAAGAAGGTAACTATGGAAATCATTCAGCTGATGTCAATATTCTCTGAGGGGATGAAGCTTAACTTGAGGCACTGCTCTGTCTGAAGCTCTATTACTCAAGATAGACTTTAATCTGAGCTTTATTTCAACACAATCTGACCAGAAAGAACTGATTTAGCTGGAACTGCAACAGGTGAGCGGATTTGTGCTGTTGAACAAGTCCCTCTCAAATTACATTACAGTCACAAGCTAGCTAGCATTAGCCACACCCTCTTAAACATATCTGACTGTTTCCTGATGTATGAATTGGCTCCACAGCAATATGACTGAGCCAATACCATGTACCAGTAACAATAAAACAAACCCATGTAACAAAAGACAAGATTCCAGCCTGGTCCTGACCGAGATCCTGGCTCAGATTTGGTCCATAGCGCTAGATCGATTTTATTCCATTGTCATGAAAGAATGTGTAATATGCTGACAGGAAAATATTCCCACTTAGAAAATAAATGATGTGAGCTCTTAAAAGTGGTGTAGTGGACTCACCTCCCATCCTCCACTGTCTCTTTCTCCATTCCACTCTACAGCTGACCAATGAAATAAAGCTGTTTCAAATCTGTAAAAGAACAGATATATCTATTTTAGCTTTAGTCCTGGTTCAGTTCTGGTTCAGCCTTGGTTTGGTTCTGGTTCAGTCCTGGATCAGTCCTAGTCCAGTCCTGGTTTAGTCCTGGTTTAGTCCTATTTTAGTCCTATTTTAGATCTGGTTGAGTCCTGGTTGAGTCCTGGTGCAGTCCTGTTTTAGTCCTAGTTCAGTCCTGGTTCAGTCCTGGTTTAGTCCCAGAGGAAGCTCAAACCTTGATCCCTTGGCCCTGTGCTCTGCTCCTTTCTTCACTTCTGACCCTGGTTCTTTAGCTTAGCCCGCGATGTCACCGCTAACTCCACATCTCCTTGCGGGATTTGCCGGTTTTAAGACGCTGCTCTTTGCCCTCTGCGCTGTCAGACTTCCCAGGGGCAGATCCAAAAAGGACACAAAAGTTTCTTAAACCTGTACGCGTCCTGACAAAGCCCCACAGTGGAGCTTTAAAGACATTGAACTTAGAAGGAGAGCTGATCTCGTAGCGACCGGAGGGAAGTCATGCATTGAGAATGAGAGGACGATAAAGGGGCAGTGACAGGATGACGGCTTCTATCACGTGAGACGCACACATTTCTCCAACTCAAATACTTTGGTGTTTCTCTGAGCGACGCCACCACGCAAATCCTCACAGTGTCAGCGCAGACACCATTTTGGGGACCTGTTTTTTATTATTTTATTATTGAAACAAGGTAAAGCAATCCACTCGGCATAGTAGAAGTTAGGAGTGCATTTTTGAATCATGTGAAGTTTTGCACAGAATTCTTGTTAAACATAGTAGAATTTTAATACTTTTCCAACATTTCACTGAATCAACTTTTATCCCTTGTTTTAGCTGTGAAATAGGCACGTCAAAATTAGTTTTTCCTGCTTGACATAGAGATGTCCTTTTAAAGCTTTGGCTACACGATCTACATGTTCCAGTATTTTACCTCACATTATTATGGAGGATTTACAGAGGGATTTTTAAAGTGAAGTCATGTATTATATTCACAGATAATTTTCAGTCATATATAGTTTATTCTAAATACCCAGAATCCCCCTTGTTTAAACTGCTGCTACTGATGCCTAAAATGTCTTGTTTTCATATGAAAAAAATCTATTGCATTTTTCCTTACAATATTATGTTGACATTTCATTTTTAAATCATCTTTTAGCTTGTTCATTCAAACCATAGGTTTAAAACAAGCACGCACACACACAGACACACACACACACACACACATATATGAACATTTTGTCAAACTCATAAAAATATATTTATATATATATATATTTTCAGACGGTGAAGTGAGCAGGAATTTGGATACAGAGTAATGTTTCAGTTTTGGCCAAATGTATTTGCCTGTGCAATTTAATGAGAACTGTATTAAAAAGGTAGAGTCATCTTTGATATCTTATTTCTTTTGTAATACGGTGTTTTAGTTTTTTGCTTTACAGTATGTGTATTCTTATTTTACTACTCATATCTGCATTGAAAAAAGATAATTTAGCATTTTGGGAAAAAAAGTAAAAGGATAATTTTATATATATATATATATATATATATATATATATATATATATATATATATATTTTTTTTTTTTTTAAACACTTTTATTAATTCAAACCATTTAACCTGGAGGCAAAATACATACACTCTATTTACGTCAATGCAATATTTTTTTCTATGAATATTTGTGTTAAAATAAGTAATAAATTTTAAATTCTGATTAATATTCCTCTTATTATGACCTGTCATGATCTGGTATCTTCTGCACAATAGGTCTGAATGAAAGGATGTGTCCACAGCGCTGCTATAAAGACTGTTTGTCCTATGGGGAGTTACTCAAGCCTATAGTGGATCCCCCTCTCCCCCCCTCCCCCCCCGTCCGCCCTCCCCTCTATCCACAGCACTGCTTAGGGTTAGTGCTTACTATTGAAAATCAGATACTAATCAATTCTAAAACTAGAATCAAAACTAGACACTCATTTGAGCAGTTATCGATACTAAAAAACTTCAGTTCACAGGACAGAAATGAACCTTTTCCTGAACAGCTTTAGAATGATGTTGAGCTGTATCTTTCACAAGTATAAGGCACATAGACACATAGTATACACACATGGACCACTATGAACCTACTGGACACTGAGGATTACACAGAGATAAGACACATGGGAATAGAAAAGAAAGTACAGGCACTTAATGTGGAAAATCACATTCTTAATAAAGAGTGTTTGTTTTATTATCATTGCTGTAACAGAATCGTATCAAGTCTATTCCTTAGTATTGAAATTGAGTTTTTAGAATTATATTTTTAGTATCGTGACAACTCTAGCTCCTATAGTGGCTGTTTGTCCTATGGAGAGTTACTCAAGCCTATAGTGGATCCCCTCTCCCCCCTCTCCTCCCTTTCCATTCTCCACCCCCCTGTTTGATTGACAGGTTCCATTCAGGCCCCTGCTCTGCCAGCCCGTCCCTTTAATTTGGGCCTGATAATGACTGAGCCTCCTCCTGCTTTTGTCATGAGTATCCGCCGCTGTCAAACGCATCCACTCCTTTACATTCACACTATTATCAGTTATTAATTAGATTTAATGAAGTGGGCGGGATTTAAATATGACCTTTTTATACTTATACTTATGATAGTGCAGTGTCTTACACTGCAAATGATTAACTAACTAAAGAATACTAAGGTTTTCTATATTGAAATTTAATTAAAAATATATATTTAAAAAAGATTATAGTCACGATTCATTTTATTAAATAACCTTGTTTTTGTCCAAGTTTTGGCTTTATCTTTAAATTTAAATGTTGTTTGAATAGTAAATACATTTATGTGAAAAACAAAACAAGTTCATTTTAAATAGTTTGGTCCAAAGTTATTCCTCACTTACCTTATGCACACAGAGCATCTTAATTATTCAATATGATGAGCTTTTCACATCTTTCAGAGACCAGAGTGGAGCGTTGCCTTGATGGTAAAGCTAAAAATGACTAGCATGCTAACATGGGCTTCCTGATTATCGGACAATAAAACACTTTATAATTGGATGGAGACAGCACACAGCAGACTTATTTTGTCCTCAAGAGCTGCTGATAAAATATATCTGTACTGGGACAAGACTAATTCTGCTCCAGTACATGGGGATAATAAAAACATTTAAATTTTAATATTACATTTATTAAAATGTGACATTTAAAATAATGTGAGAGTAGAAGTCATTTTAAACTGGTTTGAACACTTTTTTCATCTTTTCAGGGTTGCCTCTGTGTTCATTCATTACTGCTACTGTAATATATATGTTTGTAAAGCATCTTGACATCAATGACACAAAATCATTTCTAAAACCATTTTTTATTACCCAACGTACAAAAAAGATAAAATTACATATGACTTCACAAAAATAAGATATAATTTTACTCTACAAATGATTTAAAGACGTGTTTAAGATTAGAGTTGGTGATAGTCCCTCTTTAAGTCCTCCTGGTGTAGTCCTCTTATAGACCTGGTAGAGTTTAGTCCTGCTTTAGTCTTGGTTTTTACTCCTGGTTTCACTTGGGCTCAAGGAGAGATCCGATGATTTTTGCAGATTTTTACATCAGATGCCCTTCCGGTCCTGTCCAGCCACATTAATATGAGTGGAAGGCATAATGGTGAAGTGCCTTGCCCAAAGACGCAGCAACAATGCATGCAATCTTGAACCTGCAAGCCTGTGGTCAGCAGGCGAGCACTTACAGATGGCACCACTGCAGCTGAACAGCTGAGCCTCAGTCAGTCCTGTTTACAGTTTAGAATCATGTGAGTAAAAGTAACTCAGAGCTCATTACTGGACTGAAAGTTAAAGTGCAGTATGTAACTTGTCAGACAAACATAGATTCCAATAAAAGCGTGCGTTTTCATTTTGGTCATGTTTATTGCACTGAAAAACGTCCTTACGTTACTGTGAGCAGGCTTGCATCCCCACAAACCTGACGACTCCTGCTTCCACAGTATGCCATGTTCATAACTATGTCCATGGAGAATGTTCCAAAGTATGGCTTTAACTTTCTATTTTCATGGAGTTATGCAGGTGATGTGACCGCCTCAAATCAGGCATAAAAATATTTGTTACTTTAATGTTTGTGTAAGAATTATTATATTAACAGCCTTTGGACACTAGCGCCAGTGTTCTGTGGAGCAGTTTGAGCACTGTCACGATCAGAGTCTGGACTTTAAAAACACAGAGGAGCTCTTGTGGATTATAACTGGGAGAGATGTACTAGTGAGGAGCTCAATGTGCAGAATAATTTGAACATGTGAATGAAACAAATCACATCTGCAGGTGTGTTTTTGAGGAGGAAACTAGAACACAGTTAAAGATTTATGTTTTCAGGTTTTTTAGGCTTTAAATTATAACATACTATGCTCATTGTTAGTCTGTTTTTACACTGAGTCCAAACAGCAATATTAATCTATTAATCAAAATGTAAATTATATGAATGGGTCCCCTGACGTCCTGTTCAAAGCTGCAGAAATGAAATGCCACATGTATTCATTGTTGCATTTCACCAAAACGAGCTCCTGTTGGAAAATACTGCCTAACATTTTTAACCTGTTATCAGCCAGTGTGTTAAAGCAGTGGGCGAGGATAAGGGATAGGTGAAAACTGGTATAGGTTGACAACCTCAAATTAAGGTTGTCAAAAGTGGTATCGAAAACTGGTGAGCAGGTATCGATACTAAAAAAGTCACAATCACAGGACAGAAATGAACTTTTCCTGGATAGCTTTAGAATGATCTTGAGCTGATTTAGGGTATCGTTGAAAATGAGAATTGGTTCTCAACCGACCTACCTGGTAAAATAAAGGTTAAATAAATAAATAAAAATAAAAATTGGTATCGAGTATCAAGTCTATTCCTTAGTATCTTGACAATACAGGATTACTCAAACATGCATGAATCACTCAAAATACAATATGAGTGAACTATGATGAGATATTGCATAGTTAAAAGCCCGTTACAAGTTTATTTTACAATATGTGCTCATTAAAACCTCCAAAGTTTTGCTTAGGAGAATATTGCACCTAACAGTAAAATATTGACCGCGTCGCCGGTTGTGTTTTGGTAATTGTTCTGTAATTACTAAATGCATATTAATTAGCTTGTGGTTCCCCAGCGCAGAGGCAGATGGCGGATTGCTTGGTGCGTTTTGTGTTTGGGAGCTTGGCCCGGAAGCGACACCAAAGGAGACAATGGACACTCGGGGAATAAATCTACATTGTTGAGAAAATCCATGTGCTGTAGCCCCCTCCAGAGCCCCCCCCTTCCCCCCCTGGACCCCCCTCGCGCGCCCGCTCAGGATCAGGCCTTTCAGAGCGGACACTTCCTCTTTGATCGCTGGAGAGTGGAGCAGAGAATGCACCGCGACACAGGGGTCACAAAGCTATACCCAACACTGCACTTGGCTCTACTCGGGACATCGCAGAATACTTCACAACAGGAGTGAGACATAGTAACAAAAAAATATTATAGTTCATTGAAATATCAGATCCTGTTGTGGTAATCCATCTCAAATGTGCTGAACATGCCTGTAAATAGACCTAACACATTTTGAGCTTCTTCTTCATGATGTTTTCTTCTAGATCGTAGATAAACGGTAATATTGAAAACTACTTTATACCACTGACACAATAGTAGTATAATACAGGAGAATCCCAGTGAACAATGTTTAAATAGACTGTTTCATTAAAAGGCCTGAGCTGCAACAAAAATACCCAAAATAATCAGAAATTTATATAGTGCTTTTCCACCTCAAAGTGCTTTACGTCAAGGGACCAGTCACCCATTTACACACACATTCATACATTAGTGTATGCAGACACTGGGGGTGCGGTGGGTTAAGTGTCTTGCCCAAGGACACAACAGCATTCATCTGTGGGAGCTGGAATCGCACCGCCAACCTTCAAATCAGTTGGTTGGTTGTTCCATCTTTCATATATTGAATGATAAGTGGATGTAGTGATCATCATGACGGACTTGTATTAAAATTATAATTATTTATATAGAGAACATGTTTAAACCGTCAGCATCGTTTATCATTATCCTGATATAATCGTTAATCGCAGTTATTTTGGCCATGATAATCATGACGCCAAATTTCAATATCATCCCATGTCTTTTACTGTGTCATAGATGTTCATTGTTTTTCAACCAACTGCAGCTCAAATGTGACCGTACTGTGATCATACAGGCCTAATACTGCAAGAACATAACAAAGACCCTAGTGCAAAGATAAGGTACACGTGATATTATTGAGTCTGAAAAATAGACTTCTGTGGATCGTGTAGTGAATAAGTGGATACAGTCTGAGTCATGATCTTTACTATTTCAAGTTATGGTTCAGTATGTGAAGATGGAACAATACTTTTTGTGAGGTCAGTATTTATGGTGATACTTTTTTTTTTGTACTACTGGGGACATTTTTGTTATTTTTCTGTTCTACGGTGTGATTCTAGCTGTAGAAGGTTGAATAAAAAACTTCAGTCACTTAGTGTAGCAACAAAATAAGCCCTAAGCGTATCATTCTGATATTTATTTATTGTAGTTCATGTTGTTTTTTTTTTTTTTTTTTTACCAAAATCATGCATTTAGATTATTTTGGGTGATAATTCTACTTTTTCTGTGGCATAAATTAGTTTCAATATTATTGTTTATCGTCTATATTTTCTTCAGTGATATATTGTACTTTAAAATGTGTTATCATGGCCTACATAGTCCTACCTGTAAACATTGTGTTTTTACATTTCTTATAGAGAAATGCTCAACATTATTGCACAGTAAAGATATGATCTGAGTGAGTCCTGTGTACCCAGGACCACATCCTGTCTGCTTCACTCCACTTCAGTTTTGCTTCACCTTCATCGTTCAGTGAACTGCGAACTGAAGTGAGACCAAACAAACTAAAACAAATGAGGACAGTCACAATTTGAAGTTTGAAGCATGATCGTTATAGAGAAATATTACGATAAACAATAATATTGAAAATACTTTATGCCACTGATACAAACCAGGATAATCCCAGTAACAGTACATTTAAAAAATTAAAATGTTAATTAAAACTCTCCACTATTGCAAAGAAATTGTACACAGGATAAATATTGGGCCCAAAACATACTGCTTTTTCATATATTGAACAATAAGTTGATGCAGTGCTCATCATGACAGGCTTTTGAGAAAGTGTTCCATGTCTGAAGAACAATGACCATGTTCTGAATGTTTCATGTTTGTACTTTTGTAATGGTTGTATTGACTTTTACAGGATGATGTGTGACCATGTAATGATTGTCCAAAGGCTTCACTGTTGTTTGAAGGGTGAAAATGGTGACTTTAAATGCCTCTTGTCCAGGACACTCTCAGTGAAGTACTCCTGATGGCATCACTACTTTTACACTATAGTACATTTAATGCAGTACTAGAGTATCTATTCTATACTAATTTACTTAGAGTAAATATTTTGGATACATTTGTATTTTCAACCCCACCCTCAAAATTAGTGTTGTTTCTCTTGTGTTGTGTGTCTTGGATCCCTGCACTGGTCACTGTTCTGTTCCTTTGGTAGTAGTAGCTGTAGTACCATTAGTAAGTAAGTTGTAATGGAGACAGCAGTAGATGGTTACAGTAGTAGAAGTGATAGTAAAAAAACACTTCTTTGCTTATACCAGGAATGTCCAGGGATCCCTCTGGCTTTCTGGTAAATTCACATTATCCTGTGAAGTATTTTGTACTGCTATTTCATAGTAGTCTATGCTTCAGTACGCAGCCCTCCATGAAAAACATTTGCACACCCCTGGCTTATACATTCACTTGATCCACCCGCTCTATAGATTTGTTTTGTTCCCCTTCAGTTTGAACTGTGTCTTGGGTCACTTCGGTCATGGTTGCAGTTTTTTAGGTAATTGTAGTAGTACAAGTACTGTTAGTGATTGCAGTAGCTGTAGTAGAAGTACTTTGCTTATTCATTTTCTTGAGTACAGATTTGTGGGTACATTTTGATGATTAGTTTTACTCCTCTTTTGTTTTGTTGCGTGTTGGGTCACTCAGGTCGCTGTTCTGTTCCTGTGCTAGTCGTTGTAGTAGAAGTACTATTGCTTGTAGTGACAATAGAAAAATGGTAGCAGTAGCTGTATTAGAAGTACTTTCCTTATGCATTTTCTTGGGTACAGGTCTTTAGAGTATAATTTTATGACCCACCCGCTTTTTAGATGAGTTTTTTTCCTCTTTTGTTCAGTCTGCGTCTTGGGTCAGCCCTCAGGTCGTGGTATCTTTGTCGTTGGGAGTAGCTCCTTCTGCATCGCGTCTTAAAATTCACCTCCAGAAAAGGGACTGTCATCTGGCCCTTCCGCTCTCATTCAGCCCCTGGCCTTGTGTCGCTGCCCCTCACAAACCCCCTGTGACCCCCCTAGACCCACAGGCTTCCGGGGCGGGTGTCGTCCAGGGGGTACGAGGGGGCAGTACCTGTCTAGACATCAGCACAGTTTTGTTTCCGTGGAGAGAGGAGTGAGAGGTGGAAGTTTGTCTGCGGAAATAAGCGCTGACCCTTTGTGCTTTAGATGTGTTGTGGCGTGCTCGTTCATTTTAGCAATGTTAGATCCAACTTTAGTCCATCTTTAGTCCTGGGTTGCACCTTGGTTAAACCTGGTTCGATCTTGGTTTAGTCCTTGGTTTGATCTTGGTTTGGTCCTTGTTCAGTCCTAGTTTAGTCCTGGTTCAGTCCCAGCTCTGACCTTGTTTATTCCTGGTTTGATCCTAGTTCAGTCTTGTTCATTCTTGGTCCTGGCTCTGACCTGTTTTGATCCTGTTTTAGTCCTCATTTAGTCTAACTTTACAAGTTCATTCCTTGATTAAACCTGGTTCAGTCTTGGTTCAGTCTTGGTTCAGTCTTGGTTCAGTCTTGGTTCAGTTCTGGTTTAGTCCCATTCAGACTTTACTACATCATGTTTTCTGGCTTTCTAGATCCTGGTTTAGTCCATCTTCAGTCCTTTCAACTGACCACACATGTCTGGGGTTGAATAATGGCAGTACTGTCTGAGGCTATTATGAAAAAATCATGTGACTTTTGTTTATTTAAACTGACAGAGAAGATGCTGAACTTTGTGCCAGTTTTTGTTTCATGTGGATGCTGGTCCATTCATTACAAGATAGATATTAACCATAAACCAGGTCAACACATCTGTAATCTGACAGTTACTTAGAAAACTCCACCTGTCTCCAGCTCAGGTTAAAGTAGAGGGACTCTACAGTGTGCTGATGTCATATGCATTATTGGCCTTCCCTCCATCTCTCCCCCTCAGGTCCCTCTGGCTCGCTCGGAGGTCCACCTGTCTGAGCTGTTGGATGGAGTTTGTGATAGAATGAACGACTACGCTCTGTATGAAGATCCAGAGACACAGGAGAAGCGATATCGACGCTTCGCCCCCAGAGCAGACCAGGACATGAGCGACCTGCCCGACTTCAAGAACTTTAAATTTGAGGGACCAGAGGCCAACGCACTCAAGTTTGCTGTGAGTAATACTGGGAATTCTGTCCTCTGCAGAGAACAAACTAGACTCTATATAGATGGACGTAGCTAACCTGCATGTTCCATCCATGGGCAAGGTCTGGTTCCAGTTGACTTCTGTTAAGAAATGGTTGCCCCTCTCTCTGTAAATGCTGCTGTCAAACTCCTTTTTTAGGTTTTCAAATATTCATTGTAACCCATTCTGCATGATCCTGGCATGATCCTTGGCCGTCCAATCACGTTTTTTCATTTCAGTGACAGATGGGAAACAGAGGAGCTCATTGGTCATCCTTCATTTAGGACAGTGTTTCTCAAGATGTGGAACGTTGGCTGGTTCTTTAATTTTAGTATTTGTTTTATTTATGGACAAATTTCTTTTGGGATAATCATTATTCAGAATGACCTGATTCACAGTTTACTCTTGTTTTAGACCTGGTTTAGCTCTAACATAGGTCTGATATAATCCAGATTTGGATTGGATTGATGGTACTCAAATTATATGATCTTAGATTGGACTTGATATGACTTATTTATAATAAAAATCAAACTTCACTCCCCTCAGATTTACACAGTGTAGTGCTTTACTCATCAATTCTGTAGAAATCCACTATGTTATTTTTCTTGGTGCCAAACATTTTTTGTATATTATAAGAAAAGCCTGTAGTTTTGGCTGGACCAGTTTAGTCCATCTTTAGTCTTGGGTCCAAGACCTTGGTTAGACCCGTTTCAGTTTTGGTTCACTCCTGGTTTAGGTCTAGTTTAGTCTTTAGTCTCAAATATTTATTTTCAGTGATCTTACCTTTACGCGTCGTTGTTGTTTTCAGTGTGAGACGATCCGAGAGGAGCTGGAGGATGACATCATCGCATTGCTGCAGAAAGACTCAGGCAGAGTCCAACAGGAACTCTGCAGCAACATCTCAGGTACCAAAACACTCTGTTCCACCTAATGACATCATCACACCTTCATAACACCATAAACTGACTATACTAACGTTTTGTGTCCCTTCCAGATTACTGTAGAGACAGCGTCCATGCAAACGAGGAGCTCTGATTTTGGACATTTTTGATGTGAAAAACAGAACTGTGGCCTTAGAAACATTTTATAGAACAACGATTGTTTAAATAAATGAACAAAACACATGTAATACATTTTGCACAAATGTTTATTTTGTTTTCAGAGTATGTTGTCATTTATAAGAACTTACGATCTAGACAGCAACATGGAAGAGCTCCTCTGGAGGGACCTGTACTATGGACTTGTGTCTCTATTGAACTTTAGAGACACGAGGGGATGTGGAGGTGAGGAGTCTGCTGAGTGTAGATGGTTTGGTGGGATAGGACCTTTTCACATCAGTTAAGTGGCAATTTGTGAAAAAGCTGGAAGGTCATTCAAAATTGCATCCAAATTGCAGGGACAATTTACTAACAAGCTAAATTATTTTAATAGTTTAAACAGTGTAAAGGTGTTGTCATATATTATGACTTGTTAACTAATAACTCTGGGGTAATTAGATGAGTTTCGCCCCTTGTTTACATTGTGGTTGCTAGGTAACAATATGGAATTACCTCTACATATGTTGCATCTGCTGCCCGTGTCCAACCAGGAAGTAAATTCATAAACACCAAAAATATCTAGGGACTATTGGGGGAATCTAAGGAATCTGAGACCTAAATGTCCCTGTGTGTCAGGTGCTCTCCCTGTGTCTTCATGCGGTCTTATGCTGTGCAAAAGCTGCTAACCCTCTAGTTTAAACCTCTACAAATATGTTCTGAAATGTGATTCTTGTTTTAGTTTGTCAGTTCAGATTTCAGTGTTTTTGTCAATTCTTCTAGACACGTTTAAACTGTGAACTTTAAACAGAATCCCATTATTATAACATTAATGTAATTACATTCACAATGTTTGTCAGGAAAATGGCCGCCCTAATACAAACCACGATGATGGGCCTTAGCTGTGCCGTTACCTTGTCTGCTAACAAGATTAAATATATTTGTTGTTGAGATTAGCGCGCTGCTTAAGTCTGCTGTGTTCTAGTGTCTTTGGGCGGATGCTTTGAGGAGAGCCGCGCGTCGCCAGCGCACTGTGAAATCAGACTGATGGAAACTCCAAACACAAGCTGCCATTTTAGACGCAGGGTAAAGAGGGGGAAGGGGATAGACCAGGACTAGACCAGGACTAAACCAAAGCTAGAACAGGACTAAACCAGAACTAACTAGGACTAGACCAGGGTTACACCAGAACTAAACCAAGAATAAACCAGGACTAAATCACAGCTGAATCAGCGTTGGACTAGGACTAAACTAGGGCTGTGCTGTTACCTTATCCGCTAATAAGATGAAATATATTTGTTGCTGAGCGCTGTTTCATTCACACATGTTTGAGTAACACTTTATTATTAGTCTTTCTACATCTCCAAAGCTCAAAATGCTCTGTTCCACTTGTCCAGTGGTGATGTCATAAAGTGGTACTTTTCAAGTTAACAGCCACCTTTTACCTTTTTTTCCATAGAGACTGGCTCCACTGTGATTAAAAATACTGTGGAGCACTTTCTGTATTACCACATGACATCACAAGGTGGAACAGAGTGTTTACTGTTTGAGAAAAGAACTCAGCCTAAATATGCAGGGTTTGTGTGTTAAACATGTGTGAATGAAACAAAACACAGCTCCAGGTCTGTTTGTGATGAGAAAACAACATTAGAACATAGATCAGAACAGTGTAATATGGACCCTTTAAAAAGTCACATTTTTTGGACTTAAATCTTCCTGGAACATCTGCAGCTCCGTCTTTGTGATTCTAATCAGGGCTTCCCATTGGAGCTCACTCAGCCATATCCTCTGTTTTCTCAACTACTTTTGAAAATCTGATCACTTTTTTTTTTTTTACTTTGTAGAAAAATATATAATTCAGATTACATCGCTACAAAGTAATGCAGTGTAAAGAAGGCTAAAAACAATAGCTTCTAAATAAACTACTTAGTGCCACAGTGTATGGACTTTAAAGGTGCACTGTGGAACTTTTCCAGGATTTTCTACAGTAACTTCAATTTCAGGTGTTGTTATTGCTCAAACACATTTATACCTCTAAAAACACACATTCTGACTCTAAGCACGGTTGCCTGTTCCCCATAGACCTGACCTGTAACTTGGCCTGTTGGTGTCACCTGTTTGTTTCCGTGGAGATGGATCTGTTCAATGCCATACTGAGGAACTCTCCAGGCAAAGCAATAGCATATCCATGGAGACAAGCAGGTAGCAGACCCTCCATTAGAAAAGTTACATAGTCCACCTTTAAAAACGCCAAGGAGCATTTGCTGGATTACCACCTGATGACATCACAGGGTGGAGTGAAATGGAATAAACAAATGGTGTTTTGTTGTGCACAATTGTTTTTGGCAAGGAAACAACATTATAACATGGCAAAAAGCTTAAAGAGGGGGTATTTTACTTCTATGGAGTATTATCTGCTGACACATATTTATAAAATGCTATATTCATCAAAATATACATATTAACATTTTGTAAAAGTTTTATTTTCATTTTTGATGCTCTGAGTCTCTTCTCCCTTTCTCTCTGCGCTAAATCCCTTCCCCTTCAGAGCTCTATCACAACACATCATCGTGCATCCCACTAATGAAACTACTGCACATCACATCAGGTTTGTGAAGTCGCCGTGTACAGTTCATGTTTTTGTATATTTATGGAGAATTGTTGTGTGGGAGCATTGGGTGAATGGGCGGGGCCTTGTACAGAATCTTACAGCTCTTAAAGTAGGGCCCAGGAGTGATTGCTAGATTACTCAAACATGCAGGATGATATCTGAAACCTCTTCAGGCATGTTTTGATGAGGGAACAATATTATAACACAGTAGAAAGCTCCAAAAAATACCCCCTCTTTAAAAACAAAAGGAGTCAGCACCTGCAGGAAATACTCTTGCACACTTTTGTTTTCATGTTTTTATTATGAATATGTGAGAATAAGATATGTGTTCTGTACATGAGGCATATAAAAGTATCCGATGGCACCGTCGTAGCAGTATTTACAGGTTAAGGCTGAAGAGGTTTCAATTCAACGGTTCATTCCATGGACGTGTAATAAGATGTTATTAAAGATCCATGGTTCACTCACACTTAAGACCTCTGTAAGGAAACCAGGCTCTGCCACAGGAAAAACACTCACAACATTTGAGTTTATTTGCACATTGTGAGGTAGTAGGCTAGTAGAAGTAGTAGTAGTAGTAGTTCAGACTGCAAAACTCACATGCAGAGGTGGGTAGTTACATTTACTTCAGTAACCTTTTAAACCTTTTGAAATTGTACTTTTCAGAGTACTTTTGTAGCTGCATACTTTTACTCCTACTTGAGTAATATTACTACAATACTTTTATATGAAATGATTTGAACATTTGTGTTTCTTGCAGCACTCCTTCAGATATGATTTAGTTTGAAAATATCAGATTTTGTACAGTATTAATGATGTGTCGTTCCAATTACTTTAAATTATAAATCAGCTCTTATGTGCAGTAATTTCTTGGACCACTACTTTGTACGTGTATTTGAGTACCGTATTATTATTTTGAAGTGACGTTACTATTACTTGACTACAGTTTTTGGCAACTCTACCCATCTGTGGTCACGTGTATAATTTTTTAATTCCTCACTTTTACGCACAGTCTTCTCACTGTGCGTAAATCCATAACGTCACAGATGATGATACAATATAATGTTATCTTGAGGAAATGTAGTACTGAATCACTCCTTTACTGTTTTTTGGCTGTTTGGAGTTTTTAAATATTTCATCAAAATGCTTGCCTTCTTTTTGAATATAAATATTTTTTACTTTTACCCTAAACGTGTATCTGGCTGTGCGCCTTCTCCAAACGCACCACGTGTCGTCCTTTTCGTTCATTCAAGGCAGAGACTGGCTTCCCAAACTCTGAAACAAACATCTTATTGCAGTAAAATAAGTTATGTAAACACAGCCCCGTACATGGCTTAAGAATCAGCTTAAATAGAGAAACGTAGGTCCAAGCGCCACGTGGAGGGGAATAGCCCTTTAACGTCACCCAGAACCCTGAGGCGTGCACGAGCAGGGCACGTTTCCCGCTCGACAAAAATAAAACAAAATAAATGGTACTTTTGTGTCAGAGTGCATCATACACGGAGGTTGGGGCCAAAAACAACATTGCTCGACTTCTCAAGCGATTTAAGTGACAAAGTACAGCTAGAAAAATATGAAAAAAATAATAATAAATGGAAAAATATAGGTATTTTCAAATAAAAATGTACAATCAAAATTAGAAAATGTGTTGCCAATAATTTTTACACCCACAACTAGGTTTATTTACTTGAACAAGCTCTGGATGGGTTTTGGCACGGTTTGGGTCGCTCGCGTCGCATTGCACGCACGACATATTTTTAAGTTTAATTACTTCAGTTTCATCTGGGTTCAGTTGGTCTGGGAAATCTAAAAACATGAGTCTTTAACATAAATTGCTCTGGAAAAGCGGGCTCGGGTGTGTCTCGTTCCGCTCCGGGCCTTTAGCGGCAAAACCCAGAGCTCCAGGCCGTAAATGAGGGCGCCATTCGGGGCTTCCATCCACAGTGTCTCCAGAGAGTCCCAGAGAAAGTGAATAATGTTTCCAAATACATAATAAAACAGTAACACGTGTACGTCTTTGGCTTTAGCATAGTTGAACTTTGCGCACGACTCTTACGCACGGCTTTTACGCATGTCTCCTGAACTTTCTGCTGATCCAGATTTAAACACACCGCGGCCCGTCTGTCTGTCCACGTTTAGCCTCACGTGGAACAATCTTATTCCATTATTATGCAATTTTGGTGCAGTACATTTAAGCACTACGTTACCTTTCTTATAACACGGCTTGGAGTAGCCTCCTCATCGCTGACTTAGCGGTCTATTCCCTGGGCCTAATCGTCATGTATTTGCTGTTACTGCGCGTTATGGAGAGGTTCGGTTGTGATTCTGAATATGGATCAAGAGGAAGAACAAAGAGACGCAGTTTCATCAGAGGCACGTAACTCACGCTGGAGTCTGACTGGAGCATAAACAGTTTGTGGGACTGAGAGGGCGCAAGCCCCGGGCTGCAGGAGCGGAGGAGAGCGATGTGATCCAGGCGGTGGTACAGAGCGCAGAGCTGAATCACTGTTTTATTCTCTTCTCTTTGCAAATATCTGCCCTGGCCTAGATAAGACTGCGGCTGCATTTAGCCGTGAAACCATCTCCAAACCCCCTCTTTCTATTTATTCGCCTTGTGACCTCCAGCCCGGGCTCCTGGGGCCCCCTCAGTCCCCGGCCCGCCTCTTGGCCCGCGTCCACCACTCCGTCACCAGTCCGTCTCAGCTCCGCAGTGGTCCGTCTCAGCTCCGTGTCACTCACTGTCGGAGCGGTCCTTGCTGGTGGAGTGGTTGTACAGGCCCTGCGCCATCAGGTGCAGCGCTAGAGAGTTGTTGTTGTTTCCGGACGCCTTCTTGATCTTGGCGCGTTTGTTCTGGAACCAGATCTTAATTTGGGACTCGTTCAGGCCCAGCTCCTGCGCGAGGCTCTGGCGCCGCTGCTCCGTCAGGTACCGGTTCGTCTGGAACTCGGTCTTGAGTCTCTGCAGCTGCTCCGCGCTGAAGGCCGTGCGCGGCCGCTTGTCGTCTTTAGCGGGCTCCGCAGACTTCTTTTGTTTACGGGACCTGGGGCCTGTGGAGACAAACAGCAGAAAAGTTATTGAATTTGAACTTACGATGTTTATGCCAAACAAAAATGTAGTTTTCGTAGTTTTGAGCCGATTGAAAAAACTAAAGAAAAAACACAGTTGTTGTTTGTAATTAAAGTAGCTTAAATTAACCATGGGCAGATATTTAGGCATGTCCTCCCAAAAATAACTAAAAAGGCTTGAACTAAGTAGAATTAAGGTGGTAAAGAAGCATATGCGTAAAGATGCCATTCTTTGGACAGATTACTAAACATCTGGGGAACAGCGCGTTGTCCGGGTCATAATTCATGACATTTGAGGGTAACACTACTGTTAACATTTAGGGTCAAAGTGGCAGGACTACGTAACTACACTGTTTTATTGCACCATCGCATTGCACGAAGGGATATTTTGTGAAGTTTATTTTTGTTCGTTGAGTAGAGTAAGATGTCACTGTGAGCCCTCAGCCCACTTGACTCGGCGCGTCATAAGTTTCCCTGTTGAATTAAATATGAGGTTATTATGGGAAGCGGCGGCTCCGGTGGGTCACGGCGGTGCTTGGCGCTTGGAGACGGGGAGGGGGCGCGGGGTTTGGGGGTGGAGTATGATGGACACCTCTTTCCATCTCTGATCCCATCCTCTCTCCTCAAAGAACCCGCGCTCAAAGCAACAAAAGTGTTCTACCCAAACAAAAGCCGCGAACCGGAGGGAAAGCGAAACGTTCAGACTAATTTGCTGAGTAACCAGAGTGATCTGATGGAGTTTGGTCCCGCAATCCAATTTAATATTTAAGTCCCCACTTTTTTGATGCTTCATTCTGCCCAGCTATAGCAAAAATCTGCTCAGAACTACTTCTAAAATGAAATAAATAATAAGACAATATTCAGATTGCAGGTGATTTTTATTGCTGCACGAGATTTAAATTCGTTTTGAAGTGGCACTGTTTCCAAAGTCGAGTTTAAGTTGTAGATACGTTTTGCGTTGATGTCTAATAACCATAAATATTAACCCTTTATTATCATTAATATTCATTAATTAAAGAATTACACATTTGTGCAAAAATAGTTAATGTGTTTCTTTTGAGCAGTCGCCAAACTGAAAGGCCTGCGCCCTTTGTGCCAAACGTAGCTTCTCCTCTGGGCCAAGAAACTTTCTCCACTTCGTAAAAACTGCGACAAAATGTGCACTAGAGACAAAATATTTAATTAATTTTGAAAACTTTCTACTAAACTCTATATTTACAACTTTACTGTCGTCAGGACTCAAAAGTAAAGAGGATCAGAACAATTACGCACCGCGACTGACGCACAAAGGGCTCTGGATCACCAAACTGACCAATCAAATCAAACTAAAACGCCAACCCACTTCTGCAACTTTTAAGACACTTTTGAAAACAGAATAGAATGATAAATATGAAACGTTCTGGTTTCAATTTAACCGAAAAATCCTCATATTCATCCGAAGTGGAGCCTTCACTCTCTGCCCAACCCCAGATTTTGGGATGGAGCCATTGTCAAAAATATGCAAATGAAATATTAACAAAGAGGATCCGGGAACAATGGCGTTAAACTTGGTTTGACACAAAAAATATCGATTTTCGACACTTTTATTCGTTTTTATCATGTCTGTGAACTTTAATCAACACCTCAGCGAAATTTCTGACCTATATGACGTTTTTTTTTTTTCTCGCGTTTTACCCAAATTTCTGACCTAAACACTGGCCCAATAATCATTCAAAAGTAGTTACCATTACGCACGACTTCTACGCGTAAACTGCACAAGATTTCGTTCAGTAAATACACACAGCGCGTTTGGATGAGGTGCGGAGCAGGAACAAGTTTGATATCCAGTTTTTCTTTTGTTGAATGTTATGAATGAAACGAAGGTGGGGGTGCGTCAGCTCCTATGCCAGGCAGCGTCCTCTCTAAGCGCGTTATGTCCCATTGTAGCCATGAAAAATCCACCGAACCATCTGCACTTATTAAAAAGTATAATGTATTTTAGTCTAGAGTGATACAGCCTGGTAATTTGTACAGTTTTTGTTCTCGTGTATAGAAAAAGTGAGTCAGATTTCAGAAGGCCACTCACTTCAACACATTTACGCATAAATATTTTAGAATGTTGTTTTGCTATTAAGTTACCCAAAAGTGCAGTGTAATGATAGTGATGGCCTTTATAAATCATACCAATGTATCAAAGTTTGGAATGCAATGTGCAAACTGCGGCTCCCTTTGCACAATAGTCTTAAATAGCGCGTAATTGTATTCATGGTGATACATATTGATAAGTCGAGTAAATATGAGCACTACACGGAATGTTCACTTTTCTGCGCATTTTATTTTATTTTTTATTTTTATCTTAATAGCGACTTTTACAAACATTATTAGTGAGATTGTTTAATTTATACTGTGGATGCTACGTTTGCAAACCTAAACAAGGAGTGTTAGAATAATTTGGTCGTTAAGTCTTGTATTTGCAGCGTCGTTTTTACGTAGTAGCGATTACGCACAAATATCCTCTAGTATTGGATAAAACTAGCCAGTGTATAATTACAATAAAGTTATTCAAACGTATTAAAAACTCCTCCTCCTCCTCCTCATGTTTTGGTAAGCTTGTTTTTAATGCCATTAAGTTTGTACGGAGTTACTCTTCCTATTCTTTAGCTCGTTTGTTCAAGTTTAGACCAGACTTTTCTTGTGTATTGACGCACCTGCAGAGGGCCGGTCCGAGTAGCGCGTGCAATAGACCCACGCGGGCCACAGCATCGGTTTCGCCGCGGGCCCTGCGCTCGCGTCCGCTTCGCTTTTGCTCGTCTCATCTCCAGAGTCTTTGCCCTCCGCCCCACGGCCCTTCTCCTTCGTCACCTCCTGCTTCTCCCCGGGGCCTGACACGTCCAGCCCCGCCACACCGCGCTCAGACCCCGGCCTCTTATCTTTCCTCCGCCCGAAGTCCGCGCGGAGGATGTTGTCGATGTAGAAGTTGGTGACGCGATGGTTGCACTGCGGAGGCTCGTGCGCCGCGACCAGTCCTCGGTTCGACTCGGCGCTAGAGTCCCGTGCGCTCTGGCCTTTGTGTTCCATAATGGAGAGGTCTTCGGGTCTAATCCTGGTTCCAGTTTTGGATATTCCTGTCCCCGGTCTCCACAGCGGACCCCCCAAAAATATGTCAAAAAATCCACCCAGTTGATTCCGTGTAACAAAGGCAGGGATTTTAATATTTTATGAGGTATTTATAATTTTAAAATATGTACGCATCGAATTTACGTCAGATCCTTTCCATTGCGCATCCACGGCCCTTTTGGTCTAACTAACCTAAAGAAATAAAACACATTTATAACATTTACAAACAGAAAGGAGTAAAAAGTCCGGTGTGTTTTGGATCCCGGAGCCGTGGCCACTGAAGCGTCTCCCAAAGGCGCTGCTCAAATACTTTTACTACGGCTTTTGTTTCTCATTTCTCATTGGCTGAAGGCGCGGCCGTGACGTTTACTCTCGTTTTTTTAAGACACGTGCCGATAGCCAATGGGGACCGGGGGCCAAGGTCACGTGAAGAGCGGAAGATATCTCTGGTGGTGAATGAAACTCCAATGTTTTGATTCACTGCGCGTCCGTGCCTTTTACGCAGGACCCGGATACTCACGTCAGCGCCCAAAGTCAAACTCACTGGAGATATGCTGTGGTTATAAGAGTACACACATTATTTATCCTGTAACACCAGGTTGAAATTGATCGATTCGAAGTAACAATTCGATCAAGGGATGTGCAACCATAACGGGGATTTTGAATATGTGAAAATGAATCTAAAATGAATTAAATATTATTCACAGGATAAAGCAGCACCTCCAAAGTTGGGCGGAGGAAACAGGTCAGTGTGGATAGATAGCCTAATTTACTACACTCAGACTGTGTGCTGTCTAATGTCTGAGTCTAACTGAATTAAAACAAATTTCTTCCAAATTGGTGGCCTATCTTTGCCTCGGCCTTCAAATCTGGCATCAGTCCAAACTGGTCCGATTAGACATGGAATCAAACGAATATTTAAAATACATTATGGACGTAACTGTGTCTTGTAACTTCGTGGTGCTTATGTAACTCACACTTTAGTTCACGTCCGACATCATTACGCAAACTGTTTTACGCACGACTTTTTGACACTTGTCTAGGCATAATAACAATACTACAGTTAGTTCTTGCATTTTAGTTTAAGGTTTAAGTTTAAGGCACAAACAGACGTGGAGTTGTGTTTTGTTTCATTCACACATGTTTAACACACAAACCCTGCATATTTAGACTGAGCTCTTCTCTCAAACTGAAAACACTTTGTTCCACCTTGTGATGTCATCATGTGGTGATACAGGAAGTGCTCCACTGTGTTTTTAAACTCCATATACACCTTCACTAGAATCATTTGGATTATTTCAGCCCTGGAATTGCCAATCTCTACTGAACTAAAAGTAAAAGGAGCTGTTAACTCACAAGGTGCAACAGAGCATTTTGAGCTTTGGAGATGTAGACAGACTAATAATAATTTTTAAAAAAAATACTCGAACATGTGTGAATGAAACAAAACACAACTCCAGGTCTGTTTTTTATAACATTGTAACATGACTTAAAGTTCACAGGACTCAGTTTTGTGTAATATAGGACGTTAAAAGGTATTTTCAGCAATAAAACACACATAGTATAAATGAATAAAAGCATGATAAAAACTGTGCAATAATATCTCCATGGAGACAAACGGGTGGGGTACTCTCCTCTAGAAAAGTTACACAGATTCAGTTTTGCTCTGAATCTGTCTTGTTTTAATACATTTGAAGAGTTTGAAGCATCACTTTCATTTGCCTTTCACGGTACCGTTAAACTCCTCGTGTCTCGCACGCTGATGGTCTTAACATTGTTTTTGTCACGTCTTTATTGTCCAGGACGCACCAGTGGTTTCCTGCGCCGCGGTCTCCAGGGCTCCGAGGCTCGGACGCCGCCTGTCCTCTGCCCCGCGGAGGACACTTGAGGGCGGCGGCAGATGGAAGATGAGCCCGGGGACAAAGCGGAGGTCAGCGCGCTTCGGCCTCTCCAAACGGACCACAAAAGCGCAGAGGAAACGCGAGGGGAGAGGTCACGGCACTTCCGGGTTTGGAGAAGGTTATTCAAACACGGAACAAAACACAATCTGTGGACACTTTGTTTCTGTCAAGCGCTGAGGTAAAATGTTCCAAAGAAGACAGGCCCCGTCATCTCAGTCCACACGAACCCGCGCGTCCTGAGCACTTTACTTCAAAATAAACGTTACTCTAAGTAGGGTAATATCTATTTGATGAAGATGCTTTATCAAATATGGCAGTAGTTAGCAAAGGTTTGTCTACAGGGTTAACGGTTGGATCCCTGCTCTTTTGAGCAAGACACTGGGCCCACCTTGTCTCCATTGTCTCCAAAGGAAAGAGTATATTTATATATATTTAGAAGACCCACATTCACACACATTGTTCAGTATGAAGTAGTGCCTGAGTGCTGGTGCTGATGAGAGGGACCCAGGGCGCTGATTGCCAGCCTCAGCCTCTGCCCCCAGGGCAGATGTGGCTGTAGAGTTTACAGTATGAAGTGAATGAATTATGACTATACGGCACTTTGAGAGGCTTTTTTGAACCTGTAAGGCACACAGATGCCCTCTCATCCTCCTGTATCCCTGTGTGTCAGATACCCTCCCACCCTCCTATATCCCTGTAGGGTTAGACTGAGATGGGGGATAGTTAATCTGCAGATGTTGTGGTGTGTCAGATGCCCTCCCAGATGTTGTGGTGTGGTTGGATAAATACAGAGAAATACAAGAATGTAGCTTGTCACTGTTAGATATTATCAAGAAAACATTTGACTTTTGTAGATGTCAGAGTGATATCGAATCCTGTCTGTGCTCCATGTGGGAGGGTCACAGCATCGTGGAAACATTTGACTTCAGTCTCACCTTAAACAGTGCTGCTTTTACACATGGATCAGGCTTCTTCAGTGCAGGTGCAGATTCTGTTATTGACCTTTAGAATGACACAGACACATAAGTGGTATTTACTGAAGGCTGCAGATAAAGGTTAGTGTTTCCAAGGTGACTCATCTGTGTCATGTATTTGTAGGAAATAAGTGAAAATCACATGTGCTGCACTAAAGGAGGGATTTCTACTTTAGAAATGGACTTAAAGGTCCTATATTACACAAAATGGCCTATTGTCTCCATTGTAGCCATGTTAAAATGTTGTTACCTCATCAAAAACATACTTGGAGTTGTGTTTTGTTTTGTTCACACATGTTTGTGTAACACTTTATTATTAGTCTGTTTTAGTAAAGTTCATCTGACCACTACACTTCAGGCCACAGAAGCAGATCAGCAAGGTAGATCATTAGCTGTAGTTTTACCAGCCTGTCACTAATACTGTTACAAGCCCATACCAAACTAAAAAGACACTCACCTTTTTTACACATGAAGAAGCTGGTGTAGCACTGGTGAATCAGAGCTGAACTCAAACTCCCCTGACATGAGGCAAAGACCTGGCCAAACACATGTGCTCCAAGAAGATCAATATGGTACTGTACCGTTCAAATGAGGCCAAATGAGGCCAAATGAGGCCTGCCTAGATGTCTTGGGTAATATATGAAAATGTACAATTTTATGGAAAAAGGGGAAAAAAGTACAGTAATCCTTTAGAGTGTACATATGTCGCCTGGTTTAGACCTGGTGTAGACTTAGTTTAGACTCATTGTAGACCTGGTTTAGTCCTGGTTTAGACCTGGGTCAGTACTGGTTTTTGCCTGGTTTAGATCTGGTTTAGACCTGGTTTAGACCTGGTGTAGACCTAGTTTAGATCTGGTTTGGTCATATGATAATGAATAGCTGAGTGATTAGGCATTATATAACCTTTTACGGATTGTGTTTGCTCAGAACAAAGCTTAAAATATAAAACAATGTGACCAGTTTGACAGTTCTCAAATGCACCGTGAGGACCTGAGCTGCATTCAAAAACCACAGGAAAAACCAGAGGCACTAGCTGGACTTCAGATGGAGTTTGCTTGTGTGATTCTGTTTTTGGTGCTGGGTACGTGCGGTGCCACCCCACAAGGTAACACCACCACTAGAACCCCATGATTATGTGTACGGCGATGCCAGCGCCCATTGGGCATGTATTGTCACAATTTATACTTTTCCTTCAGTTGTGTTCTTTTATATAGTTTTGACTGTAGTGGATACAGAATACTGGTCAGTGCCTTGTCTCAGGTCGGCAAGGCACGTCTGCAAAATGTGTTGTCACGATACTAAAATGACAAACTTGATTTTGGAACGAAGGAACAGACTTGATGCCGATTCAAATTCCACGATGATGATAATAAAAAACACTCTTTCTTTAGACAATAGAATGTGATTTTCCACATTAAATTGTAGTGCTTTTTTTCTATTCCCATGTGTCCTTATAACTGTGTAATCCCTCAGTGTCCAGTAGGTTCATAGTGGTCCATGTGTGTACACTAGTCTATGTGTCTTATACTTGTGAAAGATACAGCTCAACAGCATTCTAAAGCTGTTCAGGAAAGGGTCATTTCTGTCCTTACAATGGGACATTTTTAGTATCAATACCTGCTCAAATGAGTATCTAGTTTTGACACTAGTTTTAGTATTGATTAGTATCTGACTTTGAATGCTTTTGACAGCCCTAGTGTAAATAAAAGGATTTCTGATTCCAAAGTAATTGAAAAAAGTCAGAATAATGCATAATATGACTTTTATATAAGACATGAAAATTGAAAACGTGTTGAAACTTGTTGGTTTTTTCCAGATCTGAGGGGTAAAATGTTCACGTTCCCTGAGGACTATGACTCAGGTTTTGTGAGAGTGGATTTGGACCAGAAAGAGCTGAGGTCATTCACTGTCTGCATGAGGTCAGAGGTCAAGTATGGCAGCAGAGTAGCAGAGTGGTTAGCACTCACCCTGTGCCTGTACGATGACTGGTTCTAACTCATTTTACACTGTTTTCTGATCTCTGTTCTGATGTAGTTTCCTCATCACAAACAGACCTGGAATTGTGTTTTGTTTCATTCACACATAACATAGCATATTTAGGCTGAGTTCTTCTCTCAAACTGAAAACACTCTGTTCCACCTTGTGATGTCATGTGGTGATACAGGAAGTGCTCCACTGTGTTTTTAAGCTCCACACACCTTCACTAGAATCATTTGGATCATTTCAGACCTAGAATTTCCAATCTCTACTGAACAAAATATAAAACTAGCTTGGTTACCTTAAAACTATCTCATCATGACATCACAAGGTGGAACAGAGCATTTTTAGCTTTGGAGATGAAGACAGACTAATGATAAAGTGTAACTCAAACATGTGTGAATGAAACAAAACACAACTCCCAGTCTGTTTTTGAGGCGGTAACAGCATTAGAACATGACTGAAAGCTCACAAGAGTCAATTTTGCGTAATATGGCACCTTTAAGTGTTTATTTTGTTGGCAGGGTTTTCACAGACCTCGTGAGAGTGCACAACCTCTTCCAGCTGACCACAAACTCCTCCTACAACCCTGACCTTAACTTTGTCATCTACAATGATCCCAACAGGGATTATGATTATAACAACTATTTAGTGAAGTATAATGGCTCCAGCATATATTTTTACATGAAGGACTATAAGATAAATACGTGGCAGTCTCTGTGCGTGTCCTGGGCGGCGGTCACCGGAGTGGTCAGGGTCTGGATTGACGGGAAACATTCCAGCACGAAGTTCATCAGTCAGTCCATCATGGAGGGTCCAATGGCCATTATCATCGGAAAGGTACAAGCAGGAGTCCTGGTTTAATCTTGGTTTAGTCCTGGTTTAGTCCTGCTTTAGTTCTAGTTTAGTTCTGATTTAATCCCGGTTCAGTCTTGATTTAGTCCTGGTTTAGTCCTGGTTTAGACCTGGTTTAGTCCTGGTTTAGACCTGGTTTAATCCTGGTTTAACCTGGTTTAGTCCTGTTTAGTCCTGGTTTAGACCTGGTTTAATCCTGGTTTAACCTGGTTTAGTCCTGTTTAGTCCTGGTTTAGACCTGGTTTAGTCTTGGTTTAGTCCTGATTTAGTCCTGGTTTAGTCCTGCTTCAGTCCTAGTTTAGTTTTGATTTAATCCAGATTCAGTCTTGGTTTAGTCCCAGTTTAGTCCTGGTTTAGCCTGGTTAAGTCCTAGTTTAGTTCTGGTTTAGTCCTGGTTTAGTCCTGGTTTAGTCCTGGTTTAGTCCTGTTTTAATCGTAGTTTAGCCTGTTTTAGTCCTGGTTTAGTCCTAGTTTAGTCCTCATTTAGTTCTAGTTTAGTCCTGATTTAGTCCTGGTTTAGTCCTGGTTTAGTCCTGGTTTAGTCCTAGTTTAGTCCTCATTTAGTTCTAGTTTAGTCCTGATTTAGTCCTGGTTTAGTCCTGGTTTAGTCCTGGTTTAGTCCTGGTTTAGTCCTTATTTAGTCCTTGTTTAGTCCCGGTTTAGTCCTAGTTTAGTCCTAGTTTAGTCCTGGTTTAGTTCTGGTTTAGTCCTGGTTTAATCCTGGTTTGGTTCTGGTTTAGTCCTGGTTTAGTCCTGGTTTAGTCCGAGTTTAGTTCTGGTTTAGTCCTGGTTTAGTCCTAGTTTAATTGTGGTTTAGTTCTGGTCCTGGTTCTGACTCGGTCTCTCTTCTGCACAGGACACACGCTCCTATTCGGGTTCTTCTTTTGTTGGGATGATTTCGGATCTTCACCTTTGGGACAATGAGTTTATTCCACCCCCGATGCAGAATTTGGGCCTGTCAACCCATTTTATCCAAGGCAACGTCCTCAGCTGGAGTTCCCTGGACTACCAGATCCATGGCCGTGTCCTCCTCGAGTTCAAATACATTTAATCACCTGCAAATAAGCCAGATCCCAGCCCAAAGGTATCTGTATGTGAGATTTTAAATTCCATAAACATATCCGCAGATCCGAGGCAATAAAGATTTTACTGATAACCTAACTAATGCGGATTTATTCTTAATGACAAAAACATTGGGCATGACGTCCCATTTATTTATGTTATAATTTAGTGTTTTGGTTCTTTATCCAATCAGAAAGCAGAACGAGCCTCACATGACTCTCTCATTTGTGTTGCCAGTTTCAATAATGAAATCCAGTTGGTTTAAACCTAAAACACCTCTCTCTGATCTGAATGGTCTCTGCCTAAACCCCAGCACCTGCAGAACAATCATGACTCAGTGCTAGTGCAGCCTGTGCAGCTCAGTGAGTGAATTCTGGAGGTTCTTTCACATTAGGCCTGTCCATAAACTGAGAATTAGACTTTTGAATGTGTCTGTATCTGCAGGATCAGGCTCTGGACTCACAGTTAAACACAAATAATTCCTCTAAAGTGTTTAAATGTGAACCATAAACCAGGTCAGACATCTTAATTTCATAGTTAAAGATGCAATACATAACTGCAGTGGGGGGTCTGCCACCTGCTTGTCTCCATGGAAATGTTATAGCTGCCCCTGGAATGTTCCATTAAACTCATTTATCTCCATTGAGTGAAGCAGCTATATTTCGGTTCTGTGGAGAGGTGAGCCCACTTACTGTAATAATGCATGTTTTACCTAATAACTGAAAAAGTGCTAGATAGATAATGTAATGCCATGCTGTGTAACATTCCCGGGAAAACAGTAATAGTTCCATGGAGACAAGCAGGTGGCTAAAGTTACACAGTGCACCTTTAAAACCAGCACATGATACAGAAAGAGGGAATTTGATCCGAGGTGTTTTGAATGAGTCCATCAGCTGCGACAGAGGCGACACATGAGCAGGAGGCTCATTTCACAACGTCAACATTCATTTGGTGCTTCACACAGACGAGATAATTCTACCTGACATGAGGGTTGGACCTGTGCCATGTCTGAGCACCGAAATACGCACAAAACCAAGTACCTGAGATAGAGGAGAGGGTCAGAGGAGCAGAGGGTCAGAGGAGCAGAGGGGAGAGTCAGAGGAAGACAGGGTCAGAGGAGCGGAGGGTCAGAGAAGAAGGTAAGAGAATCAGAATCAGAATCAGAATCACTTTTATTGATCCCCGAAGGGAAATTCTCTTAGTTAACAAATGCCACAACCACAGGATAGAATTAAGAATAAAAATAAAAAGTCATTTAAATAAGAATAAAATAAAGAGGAGGAGACGGTCAGAGGAGCAGAGGGTCAGAGGAGAGGAGGAGAAGAGACAGAGGAAGAGAGGGTCAGAGGAGGAGAGGGTCAGAGAAGGAGAGGGTCAAAGAAAGAGAGGGTCAGAGGAGAAGATAAGCGGAGGAGAGGGTCAGAGGAGGAGAGGGTCAGAGGAAGGGAAAATCAGAGAAGTAGATTAGAGAGTCAGAGGAGCAGAGGGCGAGAGGGTCAGAGGATGCAGAGGCTCAGAGGAGCAGCGAATGCAGAGGAGAGGGTCAGATGGAGCAGAGTAGAGGGTCAGAGGAGGAGAGTAGAGGGTCAGAGGAGGAGAGGAGAGGGACAGAGGAGTAGAGGAGAGGGTCAGAGGAGCAGAATCCTTAATATTAGTAAATCTAAATAAAAATCTAATTATGAAAATGCTTAAAGACCAAACATTGCTGTGACTTTGGCAGCTGCTTTTCTTCATTTGCATAAAGGGTTTTTAAAATGATCTTGTTTAAGCTGCTCCCTCATTATCTGTGCAATAACCCTGTCCTCTGCACCACTGTTGGTCTAAGGGATTATCCTCAGCATACATCATGCTCATTTAAAGTCAGGAGGTTGTGGGTTAGACTCCTGATCTGTATGAGTGGAGTGTGCATGTCCTCCCTGTGTTAGAGTGGCAGAGTGGTTAGCCTCCTGTACGTGTGTGTAGTTTGTGTATTTTGTGCATATAAAGGTGGCGCTGCAGCGTCTCGAACACCTTCACTGAGCTTCTGTCTTTCCAATCCTCCACACCTCCTCATAGATGCCACACTCTGATACGGACCTGGTGTAGTCTTGGTTTAGTCCTGGTTTAGTGTTGGTTTTGTCCTGATTTAGATCTAACTTAGTCCTGGTTTAGACCTGGTTTAATCTTGGTTTTGTCCTGGTTTAGATCTATCTTAGTCTTGGTTTAGCCCTGATTTAGACCTTGTTTAGTCCTGGTTTAGACCTGGTATAGTCCTGGTTTCAATCTGGTTTAGTCTTGGTTTAGCCCTGATTTAGACCTTGTTTAGTTCTGGACTTGGTTTAATCTTGGGTAAGACTAAACCAATGGTTAATTAATAAAAAAAAATTAATCTGTGGTCTGTGTGTGTTTTAAAAGAGTAACGGAGATGGGTTCAGATTGTGAATATTTTAATATAATTGTGTTAATTGAAAATGAAACGACCTCTAAAGCCTCTTCAGCTCATTTATAATAGAAATGTTCCCCAGGGTTTTAACACCCATTATAACTCTATGGGAAAGAACACACCTCAGCCTCAAGCACAAGCACTGTCCATCAGACAAAACATCACCAGACTCTCAAAATGCCTTTATCAGACTAGTTCATTTATTCACTCCCCACACTCAGGACTGCTAATCTACTCCTGTGAGAACAGCTCCCTCGGGGCGGATGGACAGAAGTGTGGCTGCCAATCGGAGCTCATTCAGATTTCACTGAAATGGTAGTTTGCGCTGCAAAGCCATAGAAATTGTCCAGAATTTTGGAATGTTTTAATCTTTACAACTTGCTCCCATTTGCACAGAAACCATAAGACTTGTGTGAAAAATTTGGATAACTTCTGATGCCCCACACTTTGAGCCGTGGGGCATCAGGTTCTGGTCTAGTCCTGGTTCAGTTCTGGTTTAGTCCTGGCTCAGTTCTGGTTTAGTCCTGGCTCAGTTCTGGTTTAGTCCTGGCTCAGTTCCCTCATCTGTATTAAACTCATGGAGCATGAGGTCACAGCTCTGATAGAGAGACAGGTCTGTCAGCTCCTGTTTGACAAAGACCAGGTTTAATCAAACTCTGCGTCGTCATGGTGATGTCTGTATTCAAGCTGGAGATTCCTTAGGTGAGCTTTAATGTAGCTGTCAATCAAAACACCCTGATGAGAGGGGTCAAAGGTAAAGACAGATGAGATGTTTTAATATGACCATGAAGATGTAAAGATGCACTAAGTAACTTTTCTGTTGAAGAGTCCACCACCTTGTCTCTATGGCATCACAGTTTAGCAAGATACAGTACAATGAATGAATACATTTTCATTTAAAAAGGTATAGCCTTTTTTGACCAAAATGACTGGTTTGATAATTCTTCAAATGACATTTAGTCAAACAACTAAGCAAAAATACAAAACTATAATGGCCTTTTTGGACAATTCTCAGAAGAGAGACTGGCCCTTGCAGGTGAGTGTTGCATTGCTGCCCCCTACAGGAAATGATCATACAGACTCAGTGGCTCTGGCACCGTTAATTTAACGCCCCGAGTAAAATAAGCTCATCCTTAATCGGTTTAAAACTCAGTATGAGTGTATGAAATATAGTATTAAGGTACAGGTACACAATATTCACAGTCACATACACATATATTTATATAATTCAATACTGTGTATAGTAAAGGTACAGTATGTAATTTTCTGGAGGTGGCAAAATTCCATGGAAATAGGAAGATACCCTTTAATGCCATAAAGCGAAATATTGTAAAGACAAAGGTACAGCATTTCTATGAAAATAAGACGATAAACCAATATGAAAAAACATGCTTTTATTTCATATCATTTTTTGGCTAAAAGTTACATACTGTGGCTTTAATGTCATCTCATCTTTCAATAGGAGAATAGGAGAACGCAGCTTGTTAGAACATTTACTTGAAGTAGGTTTTAGTAAATGATAGGTTACTTGTTAATTATTCTTAGGAAAGAGAATTCAAGTGACATGTAGACCGGTGTCAGTGCTGCATCAATGCTGCACAAAACGATATGAATCATTAAAAGAAAAATGGTAACTCTGCGTTTAGTCAAAATCGGTTTAATACATTGTTTTTAATTTAAAATAAGAAAAATACTGGCAAAATTGACAGTACGACCACGGTGACATAAGAAGAGACGTCCTCAAATCACTGTCTGGAGCGTTTGTAGACTTTACTATTTCAAGGGGGAATCAATCTAATCTTATGCATAAAATATATATTATTTTCAGCTTTATGCACACATTTAACAGAGAGTATTGTCTAATAATGTTAAAACTAATAGTCTAAATCACGTAAATTGCCACAAAAATGACAGAATCTTTTTTAAAAAGTCATATTTTTGCAGCTCTGTACCCCCCGTGTCATGCGGTGGTGGAGTCGAGGGCGTGCTCCGCAGTTTGGCGCTGGACTCGCGGCTACAGCGGTCTTTCCTCACATTTTCAGACTTTATCTGCTTATTTTTGTTTTTCAAAACTCAAACCTCCGCTTTTTATGGACCACCATGTCCGACGAGGAGAATAAAGTGTCCGAAGAGCTTTTCAAAGACGTGAAATTCTACGTGGTGGGAGACATTGACCAAAAGGTGAGGCTTTGGCAGGTTAGCTAACACGGATGCTAAGTTTTTAGCTTTAGCATTTTCCATTAGAACGCAATGAGAAATAGGCTAAACATGCTAGCCGAGAGATTAGCGGGCTAAACTTTGGTGGGAAATACTAAACTTAGTTGTTGTACTGTTGTCATATGGAAACTGTTTATTCATTGCGAGTTATCTGCAGACATAGGTGAATGAATTTTACTTTAGATCGCTACAAACAATATATTTTAGATTAGCACAATATAATTTACCCTTAGCCTCCTGCTAGCTTGGGTTTCTGGGCTTGTGACATGTGAGATTAATGTTTGGACGGTATAAATAATATAAAAAGTACGTCATTGAATTATTCGGATGTTTATAAATATGTACAAATTCCCAGTTGATCTGATCTGACATGGCCGGAATACGGATTAACGTAATGTCAAAGTGCATGACCCTTGTTGCGCACATAACTAACTCTATACATATTGTTCCGGATATATAGTAATACCCAGTTGGCTGAAATGTTCTGTCATGTAATTGAGCTACTGAGACAAGATAATTCCCACTGTATATTAACACAATTGGTCAAAGTTTATGTAAAGTCCTTATGTGTCCGAGAGCGCAGAGACCTGTGGCACGCGTCCATGTTCTGTGCCAAACGCCTCCTGTTTGTCCTTTACATGTTTACACTATAACCATTGTAGATTCATGCTCAGAACATATCTCCTCCTTTAAATAACAATATTAAGTCGTTTCTAATGTCAACTTTGCAATAAAACACTCTAGTGTCTGTCTTCCAGTTGTCCAAATCTGGATTTAACGTGTCATATAAAGTATTGTAAATAGTCATGTCTAGTGTTGTCATGATACTAAAATTTCAAACCTGATTTCCAATAATCGATACTGACTCTGATACCACGAGGCTAATAGAAAACACTCTTCGTTTAGATGATATACTGTGATTTTCCTCATTAAATGGTAGTACTTTCTTTTCTATTCCCATGTGGCATTATATCTGTGTAATTCCTCAGTTTCCAGTAGGTTCATAGTGGTTCATGGGTGTATACTAGTCTATGCGTCTTATACTTGTGAGAGATACAACTCAACATCATTTTAAAGATATTCAGGAAAGGTTCATTTCTGTCCTGTCAATGGGAGTTTTTTAGTATCGATACATGCTCAAATGTGTATCTAGTTTTAGCATCGATAGTATCTGATTTTCGATACTTATGAAAAATTTAGTCATGTCTCATATAAATCATGTCTAATGAGTGATAGCAGTGTTTCCTATGCATTCCAGTGAGACTGTTGTCATAATTAATTGAGTGTAAATGTTGCTTTTTGCTCCTATTATTTAATCTTATACAGCTCCTTTTCCCAGTACAGTTACTTGTTTATGTGTTTATGATTATACAGTGGGTAACAAAGTGTGATTTTTGGGTGCAAGTGTATATTCCAGGTTGTTTTTATGGGGGAGAAAATGCTGATTTTAGTGTTATGATTTGACCCCTTGACCAAACATGAGTAATTCACTTTCATTCACATTGTTTAATAGATCACCATTCTTCTGTATGTCACCAGCTTTTCAAATAGTAGACTAAAAAAAAAACAAGCTTTTTCTTTTTGGATGTTTTTATTGCACTGTAACATTTATAAAACATCAGTCCTTAGTGAAGTATAGTTTTAAATCAGACCTATTCTGCAAAATTGATTTTTCTATCTACCTGTTTCTACTTTAAAGTTTTTACTCATGTTATAGTTGTCTCCTCATCATTTACTCACCCAAAGTTGTATTTGGAGTGATTTGTACATGTTTGAGTAATCTCTAATCACTTATTTTTAAGAAACTATTTTGTCGATCAACCCCCATTTTCACTTCCCCTTCCATGATGTACTTCATGTCAATTATATTTTCTTAATTGGTTATATACGTAGGATTCGGCAGCTTTGTGTTGTCATTTTGGTACTAACGGGGGACAAAATGCTTCTGCTAGTGTGAACTGCAGCTAGCCACAGGAGGTGCTGACAACTTCACGGATCCTTGTATTGATGTTTACACGCCGTTATATTTTTGTAATTCTACAAGTTATTTCTTTTTGATTATTTTATGACCTGCATAACCTGCACGTCCCTGTTTTGTCCTAAATGTGTTGTTCTCTGGTCTGGTGTTGTAGGTGGTGCAGCTGTTGAAAGCGGGCAAAGGGAAAGAGGTTTCGTACAATGCTTTGGCCACTCACATCATCGCAGAGGATGGAGACAACCCAGAGGTCAGCGAGTCCAGGGAGGTCTTCGATCTGCCCGTCGTCAAGGTAACCACAAGACAATTATGAATGAATTTTAACACATTGGCTAACAATACTGTAAAAATGCCATCCCTACACTGGTATCGGGTCAAAGTATTGGTATCGGAACTGAAAAAAACTGATTGTTGCACCCCTAATTATTTCTATTCTACACTGAGACTTTTAAAATATCTGCCAAATAAAGGTTATAATATGGTGACTTAAGACTTCTGAATAGAGAATATTTACAAATATAGTGTATTGGTAAAAATCAATAGATTTTGAACATTTTATTTAATAATGCTACTGTCTGTATTATAAAAGGACTTTTGGTATGTGTTTTAGAGTCTGTATAGTGAAGACAATGATTATAATTATAAAAATACAACAACAATTATTTTTTATAGTCAACAAGTCATGATTAGTCAGTTAATCGTTGCAGCGCTAGTACTGGCGCTAGTACTGGCGGGTTTTCTAAGTTTGTCCCCAGTGCGTCACATTTGTCTTTTGGAACAGACCAAAGAGTACTAAGCCTCCAACTAACAATTATAATGCTAATTGATTAATCTAGGGATTATTTCTTTCGATTAATTGATTAGTTGCTTAAAATGTAAAAAGGCCTATAAATATGAGATTTTTATTAAATTGTGTGCAGATTAAGCTGAAGTGAAGTTGCTTGAGGACATGCTGGTCCAGCTAATCAAAAACACTAAATGTTATATATACAAGTCCTTAAGCATCTTCTCTCAGCTTATAGCATGTTTTGGACTCGGCTATGTATCGACGTGTATCGGCTACTTAACGTTTATGTGATTGCTAAAAGTACAAATGGAAATAGAAGAGCAATTATTTATTCACTCCTCAGTTTAAGCCACACTTATTTTTAATGAGTATTGATTTATGTTTCAGCCTTCTTGGGTGATCCTCTCTGTTCGCTGTGGAGACCTTCTGCCGTATCCTTTAAACTTGGTCTTATCTGATTTTGGTTTCACATGAATCTACTCAGTTTTAAAAGTAGATTTCTTTGCTGCATGTTGCACATGTTTCTTGACCACAACAACAGTGTGACAGGGTTTTCTCCAGAATCAGGACAGATCTTCTTTGGGGTTAACACGTGTCTCCCTCGGGTAGGTGGACTTTTAATTGTCAGAATTTGCTCCTGCAGCAAAGTCACAAATTGACACTTGTTCTATTAAATGTGCAACTGAATAATATATTGATTATATAAATAACACGATAAATATTATTAATTTAAACAGGGGGTATTATGCAATTTAACTTTTTGGAGTTTTCTGCCATGTTATAATGTTGTTCTCATTATCACAAACAGGCTTGAAGTAGTTTTAGATGTCATCCATACATGTTTGAGTATTTTAGCGATCTCTCCCAGGCCTTATTCAGAGCCTCCTTACGGTTAGTGCAGTGTTCAGCCTGCAAGCCTACGTCCTCTATGCTCTCACTCGATAATTCTCCATAAATATACAAAAACATGATACAAAACTGTACACAGCAACTTGACAAACCTGATGTGATGTGCAATAGTTTAATTAGCGAGATGCACACTGATTATGTTTTGATAGCGCTCTGAAAGGGGAGTGACTTGGAAGTACACATGAACTCTACTTGAACTGTGTCTCTGTGTTGCTTTGTGACCAGATTCCCGAGGACCTGAACACTCTCTGGGCCTATGTCACATTCTATGGAGGCAGCTGTCAACTCAACCTCAACAGGAAAGTCACCCATTTAGTTGTGAAAGAACCCAAAGGGGTATGGGATCATTTTGTATTCATGTTTCATTTTAATAGGACTAAATGAATAATATTGATTGGCTAATAGTAGTCGCTTGAGTAGTTTTTTGTGTCTTATTTTCAGGCGAAGTATGAATGTGCTCTGAAACACCCCAGCATCAGGATTGTCACTCCAGACTGGATCACAGACTCTGTCAAAGGTACTTGAGTCGTTTTGTAGTGGAAAGTTAATATAAGTTCCAAACCTAGAATTTCAATACATTTAAGATAGTTGGGCTGCAGTTCTTGCGCAACAAGATGAATCTCTGAGATATTTGTGAAACTAATGAGAATCCATCTTGTACAGCTCCCACGTTTGCATAGTTTAATCATACATATTCAAGAGTGACAAAAAATAGTGAGCAGAGATTGAAGAGCTATAAGGAAACAACCAAACGAGATGCAGACAGAATGGCAGAAAGGACTAAGTGGCTAATGGCTCAAACTAAAACATGTTGTGTACACATGGCTCACAAGAGACGTTTTAAAGGCTTCTAGAGCTTTGATGCACTGTTGACATGTTGGTCACATAAGCATAGAACATTTTACACAAATCAGCCTATTTTAGATCAGATTTTATTCTCAAATTCTACATTGAAATTAATGGGAATCCCGCTGAACCAGAAGTGCTACCACAAAGAGCGCGATTTAGGAGCATTTAGAGGCTAAAGTAATCCCAGCAATTCACAAGATGTTTTTTAATTCCAAGTTTGTGAAACATGGCTAAAGCTAAAGCTAACATAAACACAAAGCTTTTTCATCAGCTATTTCTCCTTTTTTTTTTTTTTCTTTTTGCCTCTACACTACGTTTTAACCTCTCTTCGTGTAATGCATTGGGTTTGGCTAATGTTAGATGCATTATGCATTGGAAATAGAATATGTTTTATAGGTGAGTGCTGTGCATCATTAAACAGGAAATGGTTACATGCATGCTAGCTTTGTTTTGTAGAGCATGTTGCCTCAATATTTAAGTTGGCATAACTGGAAATACAATGGTTTATCACAAAATCAAGTCAGAGTTTGGTGAGGGATTATTATTGTATTTGCTTTTATCTGCCCATCTGCTTTTTGCTGTCTTGTTTTTACCTGGCTGCGTTCTCTCTTGTCCAATCATCTCATTTGATCATTAATCATACCTGGAGCCATACCAGCCCCAGACCCCACTGGGAGCTTGTACCCTCTAGGCTTAGACCCTCAGATGGGGCAGTATGGTTCACTTTAGAGAGTGCAGACACTTGCAGCCTGTACCGATCCTCTCCAAAGCGAACCAGTGGAAACGTGGCTATACTGTCCTCTCCTAAATTTACTGTTGTATTCCCAGATAAGAGTCGTAAGGAGGAGTCTCTTTACCACCCACGGCTCACCTACATAGAGCCAGAGGAGCAGAGCGAGGAGGAGTCGGACCTGAGCTCCAGGAGGTCCCCAGGGTCCAGTTCATCTGAGTCCAGCCCACGCAGACGTCCTGGCCCCAAGAAGTTCAACTCTGTGTCCCCACCACCCCGCAAGCCAGAGCGACGCCTGGAGGTCAGACACGCTTTTTCAGGGTTCCCACACTTTGCTTTTATTAATTTTCCATTTATAATCATTTAATCACATGGTCTACAAAAACATTAGGGGTTTTAAGCAAAATAGATTTTTTTTTTTTTTTTGCTTTCTACCATGTTCTAACATTGTTCCCTCATCAAAAACATGCCTGAAGAGGTTCTGGATGCCATCCATGGCATGTTTGAGTATTTTCGCGGTCTCCCCTGGGCCCTATTCGAACCCTCCTTAAGATTAGCTGTGAGATTCTGTCCAAAGCTCATCCCACAAGCCTGGTTTTATGTTCAAACAGTGTAAATTGTCTTTGAGTTGCCCTGAAAAGCACTATATAAAACTAATGTATTATGTTGCACTGCACATTAATAAGAAAAGCTGAAATTGGAATCACATTATCAGACAATATGAGGAATAAAATGCACATACCTTTATCATATCGCCCAGTCTTAATAATTTAAATATCTCTCATTTTGAACTGGATTTTTATTTTTTTATTTTTTTTATTTAGCTACATAAACTTGTGATATACTTTTTGTGATATTTCACCCATCCGGGTTTATTTGTGCATGTATTGAGCTTTTAATGTGGATAGGCAATTAGAGTAATGATAAATAAAACATCACATTGTTTTAAATTCACTTTTTGTTTTTATATTCCTCCTTTAGCGCATGTTTGACGATTCCGATGACGACTCCCCCAACGAGAAGGAGGGACCGAATCTGAACTGGACCCCAGCCGAGGTGACTCCTAGCCTGGGTACAGCACGGAGGAGAACGGGGCCCCCAGGCACCAGAGAGCCAACCTCCACAGCAGCAGCAGCAGCAGGAGGAGGAGCAGGAGCTAGTGGGATGATCAATCTCTGCGCCTCTGTCCCAGTCCACGCACCTGGAGCTGGCGCAGTGCCCGAGGGACGCCCTGCTGCTACGCCCATGAACCAGGCTCCACCTCCAGGTAAGACGGAAGTCAGAGGGGTACTATTTTACCAACATGGTGCCTGCATCCTAGTTTATTTTTTTAAAAGAGGAGGATCTTCTGGTCTTGTTATCATTTATCTTCCTCAAATTTAGGGTTCAGCTAATCAACTAAAGAAGGCTGTAGGAATTGAGTTGTCAACAGTATGGTCCCTCTACTCCCAATACCTTTTCTGATTTATAATGTTTTTATATGTTTCTTTCTTCTGTGTCTGTAGTACTCTGAGATTTCTTTGAAATGTAAAGTGCAATACAAATAAAATTTATTATTATTATTAATATGCTCCTGGTTGAGTCCCGGTTGAGTCCTGGTTTGTGGACATGTGGTGATAAAATTAGGGTTTTATTTTCACTCATTTAGCTTTGAGTTGCCACTTTGAGAACTGATGTGATAAACTCTTTTCTGATTGGTTCTGTTCAGGAGCGATTCCTGGAGGCCCAGAAGCGATGCCCGGCTGGAGTCCTGCTGCTCGGACTTTAAGGAACATCACCAACAACTCAGAGAGACCAGGGCCCATGGTTCATGTGAGACATTAAATTTTAAATTACTGCTGATCCTTTGTGGTGTGGTTTGTGATTTATTTTTTAAATCTGTCTAATCACAGCCACAGAAAATATCACAAAACAATTAAATATGTTTTTTCACCTTCAGCCCAAACTGTCAGGTCAGCCCCTCCCTGGAGACCATCCCCAGCCTCACCCACCTGTGCCCCAGCAGCAGTTCACTCCTCAGGGCACACACCCACAGCATCTGCCCCTCCATCTCCAGAACCAGCACCACATGATGCAGCTCCACCACCACCAACAGCAGCAGCAGCAGCTACAGCAGCAGCAGCAACTACAGCAGCAGCAAGTCCCGGGTCAAGTCCAAGTTCAGGGTCCAGTCCAGGTCCAGGTCCCAGGTCCGGTCCAGGTCCAGGTTCAGGGGGGGCAGGGCTTCCCTCACCCCATGTCCCAACAGCAGCGCCCAATGTCACAGCAGCACCCGCACCAAATGGCTCAGGTATGGGGATCTTTAAGGTGCACTCTGATGGTGTCTTCAGGGAAATGATATTGCTTTACCTGGAATGTTACACAGTATGGCAACATTCCAGATAAAGATTACTTTTTATATGATATAAAAGCAAGCTGGAGGACACGTCAGACACGACTTACTGGGCCTATTCAGATGAACCAAAAACTTCTCTATCAGTGTAAATAAACAAAACTTGTGTGATTGTTGTCAATTGAAAAGACTTTAAATCATAAGATTAACATGACAAGTTTGTGGAGCCAATCCCAAACAAATAATGAGAAGGTTCAACATTTGTGGATCAGATTGGAGTCAGTTTGGAGATTTCAATCAAAAACGAAAAATCGAGTTATATAGGCCACACCCTCCAACTGAAATAGTAGAATCAAATTGTAGAACATGAATGCAATCTATTGGCCATCAGCACATTTCTACTGTATCTCTCTCTCCTCAGGCTCCACAGCTCCCCCTATCACAGCAGCGGTTCATGCAGCATCCTCAGCTCCGCCCACAACACCCGCTCCATCAGCTCCAGCAGCAGAGAATGCACATGCTGCAGCAACAGCATTTACAAAACCAACAAACACATTTACAAAACCAACAACAAAACCAACAACAAACACCAGCCCATCACCCACAACCGCACCCACAGCAGCAGCAGCAGCAGCTGGGCCAGACTCACCTCCACCCACACCACCTTCAGCAGAGCCACTTCCTCCACCAAACCCAGCACTTGCACAATCAGCACCAGAGTCTGCAGGTCCTCCAGCAGCCACAAGGGGCGCCACTGAGCACACAGCTCTACGGGCACGAGCCAGGCCAAGAGGGTCAGTACCACATGACAGACTAAACTAATGCTAATGTGGTGTGTAACGGTAAAGGTGGCACTGTGACATAGAACTCGGCACAAGTATTGCAGTGGTCCAAAGTTATTACTGCATTCTGAGCATCCACCATGATGAGTTTATAAGCAGTTTTCACAACTCTTTCTTGAGTTTTCCAGTCACGGTAAAGCTAACAACAACTAGCCTGCATAAGTATGCATATACTTCCTGATTCTCGGACAATAAATAGCTTTCTAATTAGATTCAGATAGTGCAAAATGGACTTGTATTGACTAAGAGTTGCTTATACAGTATATCTGTGCTGAGGTAAGACATGGGGACAAAATTGGGTGCAAGCCCTGAGAATTTCTATGGGGATTTGTTTTATCTGTTGGGGTACAATATCCAAGTCAGTCTGCACTACAAGTCCTGCCTGTGTTACATATTAAGTTACTATTTTCAGTCTCTTCTCTTGTAGTTCCTCCGGATGGGTTCCTGGTGGGCTGTGTTTTTGCCATTGCTGATTATCCAGAACAAATGGCTGACAAACAGCTCCTGGCCACGTGGAAACGGGTCAGAGACAGTTCCTCTGTTAGTTTTGGTCTTTACTTCTGCCTGTAGGTAAAGTTCTGACTAATTGTGTTGTATGTTCTGCTGCAGGTGATCCAGGCGTGTGGGGGTCTGGCCGATAACACTCTGACCAGTCGCTGCACTCATTTACTCTGTGAGAGTCAAGTCAGTAACATGTATGTTCAGGTAAGGCCCACTGAAAACTCCCCACATCTACAAACATGTACTGTTTATGTTATACCTCAGAGGTGGACGGGTAAAAACAGGCCAAGTGTCTGGAAAAGTGCTGTATAAGACTAATGCATTATTATTATTATTATTATTATGATTACCTTGTACAGCTGTTCCAGTGTATGAATTGTTACCCTGGTGTTGTAGGCTCTGAGAGAGGGGAAGAGGTGTGTTACTGCTCACTGGCTCAACACGGTTCTGAAGAAAAAAAAGATGGTTCCTCCGAGTCGGACACTGCACCTGCCTTTCGCCTTTCCACCTGGAGCCAAGCCCTGCTCACAACACGTACGGGCTACTAGAGCAGACAAACAAGATTAGACAGAATTAGGAAAATGTTATTAGGATGTGAATTGCTAACATTTATTGCATCTCCTCAGATCATCTCGGTAACGGGCTTCGTGGACTCTGATCGGGACGACCTAAAGTTGATGGCATATTTGGCAGGAGCACGGTACACAGGATACCTCTGCCGCAGCAACACTGTTCTCATCTGTAAAGAGTAAGAACACATTTAAACAACTGTAGGACCAGCGCACACACCAGCACAGTGAAATTTACAATCTGTACTGGGGCAAATGCATGTTTCTTTATTACTTGAATAAATCTGGTATAGACATATTGTGCTTGAGCCTGCTCTATAGTTTTAATCTATGACACTCGTGGAAAATATGTTAGAATTTGGACATTGAAAAATGCTATATTCATCTGAAACAGCTTAATAAAAGAAACAAGTCCGCTGACTTCCACATTAGAAAATTGCGGTGCCCAATGACAGCTGACGTCACCTGATTTTTTTCCTTTGAACCAAAATGACTACACGACATTGCCGAATCCTTTTGATTAAGAAAGTAAAACATTCAGAAGAAAGTATAGAGCAGTGGAAGTAAAACCAGGGATTGATCGACGATATGGTGTCTTGAAAATAAGTGATTCAAGATTGCTTAAACATGCATGATTCACTCCAAATATAATTTCAGAGGGTAAATGAGAAGGAAACAACTATAACATGGTCAAAAACTCTGAAGTAAATGTTTGCATAATTTCTGCTTTAACATTGTACCCCCCTCTCTCCTCTCAGGCCGAGTGGACTGAAGTACGAGAAGGCCAAAGAGTGGAAGATTCCCTGTGTGAACGCCCAGTGGCTGTGTGACGTGTTACTGGGGAACTTTGAGGCTTTGAGGCAAATCCAGCACAGCAGATACCAGAATTACAACCACCCAGAACCTCTGGCCCCCAACCCCCAGCTCGTCATCAACCTGCTGGGTACGTGCACCGGGAAGGAGGGGTATGACCAGGGATTAACCATCCATGTTTGAAGTATTGCTGGGTTTCACATCACAACAGACAGATGATGACACTGAACAACATGGAAACTAAAACAGTATCAACAAGATTATTCGGGTGATCAAGAGTTAGTCTTCAAGAAAAACAACAAATTGTCCAAGAATTACAAGGCAAACTGTGGTCACGGGTCTACAATTTATACGTTATTTCCAAAAAGGAGACTAGACCAGTCTTGTCTCTTTGTCTTTTGCAGGTGCGTGGAGAGCTCCAATCAAAGTGACTCCAGAGGCCTTAGCGGTGAGTCCAGCTTCTGTTGATTCTCATACGCCAATTTGTCTTAAAGTACACTACCAGTCATATATGTTTCTTCTTTATTTCCATGATTATTTACATTGTAGATTCTCTCTGAAGACTCCAAAACTATGACACATGTGGAATGTAGGGATTAAAAATATAAACAAAATAACTCAAAAATAGCCACCCTTTACTTTGATCACTGCTTTGCAATCTTGGCATGTCTTGATGTGTAGAAAGTAGTAAAGAAAAATAAAAACATCAAAATAGAAGGTTTATCCAAACGTTTGGCTGGTAGTGTACATTTCCAAATAATCAATCAAAACACATTTCTACACTGTATACATTGTAAATAATCCTAACCTCTTTGGTTCGTGTTTTAGAACCTACAGCTGCAGAAACAGAAACTGAACTCCAACAGTGAACCAGCCAATAAGAAGGCCAGGTCTGCACTTTAAATGTGATTGTTTGTGTAGATGCTGATTTGATGAGATGTGTTTGTACAATCTTGGTTTTAGAGTTTGGGAGGAGGGTATGGTTTAAGTAGAAGGGCAGAATGGGCTCTATGCACAACAGTGCCCGGCAACCTCACTGTTGGCGTCACTACTTCCTGTCCAGTTTTTTCCCTGTTGATTACATTTTACTTTGTCAGAAATGATCAGGTTCAACATTTGGGCATTTACCTTTTGGATATTTTATATTAGCGACTTGACCCAACAACTACAAGAAAAAAAATGTAGTATACCAATATTAATTTTAGCACCCTATATCTGTATTAAATATTTCCCTATAGAATGTTGTGATGTCATCTGAAACATGGCGATAGGATTGTTAGATTTAAACTGTTATGTTGTTTTAGGTTGGACGAAGTGCAATCCCCGGGTCAGAAGCTGCCTCCTGAGTCCACTCCTCTGGTCATGTTCACGGGGTTTGAACCTGCTCTGGTCCAACAGTACACCAAGGTCTGCACCCACACTTTTACATTCAAATATAGAAACAGAAACGGGGCAGCAAGTTTTGTCCTAAGAAATGACTCAAGGAAGTAATTGTAACTGGCTGGACATAACATCTAATTTATAGTTCCATTTAATTGGGACAATACAACATTAAATAATGCACAACACATGTCAAAGGATTGCAAAAGAAAATTGAATTCTTTCAACTGGACAAAAGTTTTTGTGTGAAATCATTAAGTGGCTTCTTGAGTTCAGATGGCTGGTGGACTCGGCCTTAAATCTATCTGAAGGGAGGAGCTAGCTACACTGAAACACACTGATTTGTTTACAGTTTCTGTTTATTAGCTTGGTCTTTCTCATTTTTATGTCCATCCTCTGAAAATCAAACTAAGTCATATCTGAAGGAGCTGCAAGAAACACAAATGTCCAAATCATTTCATATTGTGACTTGCTCACAGTGGGAAGAGTAACCACAAGGTACTGTTACTGGTAATGAAAATATTACTCAAGTAGGAGTAAAAGTATGCTGCAAGAAAAGGGCTCTGAGAAGTACAATTTTTATTAAAAACTACTCAAGTAAATGTACTGCAGATGATAACGGCATTTTCTGTCTCTCCCCTCTCTTCTCTTTCTCCCACTCTGTCTCTCCTCTCCCTTCTCTCTCCCCCCTCTCCTGCCTTTCCCCCTCCCTCAGTGGGTGCACGCATTGGGGGGAGAGGTGGCAGACTCCGGACACAGGGTCACTCACCTTTTGGCGTCTAAGGTGTCGCGGACGGTGAAGTTTCTGACCGCCATGTCTGTGGTCAAACACATCGTGAGACCCGAGTGGTTAGAGGAGAGCTGGAGGAGCCAGAAGTTTGTGGGTAAGACTCAGGCCACTGAGATGTAAAAGTAGATGTACCACAGTTTAAATGCCCTGTGTGATGGAGTATTTCCCTTAGGGCAGTAATTGTACCATTTGAAGAGCATATATGGTGTTTTATATATATTAAATGATTGGGTTATCATTGAGAGCTCTTGTCTACAATTTAAACCTAAAGTCCCAGATCTTGCTGAATGTGTCTTGACCGTCCACTGTTCTTCTTTTATATTTTCTATCTAAAATACTAAAATTTAAAAATGTATACATTATGTACCCCCAAATTTAAGTCCCCAGATTCTCAAGGGGTTCCTAGAAAAGAGGTCCAGACTAAATTGTGTGAATTTTAATGAAGAGATGACACTTGAATTGCTTCTGTTAAGTAGTTGATCAACACTGTTTTATAACATCTCTATTTACCAGAAAATGATCATATCTTTACTTATAAAACCATATCTTATCAGGTAGGAGAATGATGTGGAAGTCGCCAACGTATCCATTGGTGAAATGTTGGTCGCTGGAGAAAAAAGAAAAACCAGTGTTCCTTAGACTCTAAATAAAATTAATATTCCAACTATGTACACGGACCAATCTTCATGTTTTTGTAATTATTTAGACCTGCCTTGTCTATGCTTTAACCTCATTTTTGGTTTGTTTCATTCTAACTGAGGCCTGATAAAGTCCAGGTTTAGATCCGGTTGTGAAATATTAAGCTAGTTGGTAGTTGTAAAACCTCTGCTCTGAACTGTCCCTGTGTTGTGCTGCAGACGAGCAGAGCTTCACCCTGAGAGACGCAGAGGCCGAGGTTCTGTTCAGCTTTAGTTTGGAGGAGTCTCTGAAACGGGCCCAGAGCTCGCAGCTGTTTAAGGTGAACGCCACAGCTCCTCAGTGTGTTGTACATGGACTTTAAAAATACTGACTGGCTTTACTCAAGTGTGATCAGGGAACTGCTTTGCTCAGAAATCACTGTTTAGCACGCACGCACTATATTAAGTTAGAATATGTGAAACGCCAAAGCTAAGGTCGCCTAAAGTAGCTCAAAACACCCAAATAATGCATTCCCCATATAACAGATATTAGAGAAGTAAGTAACTTTAAACACACCATATGTAACTTTCTGGAAGCAGCACGCCATCTGCATTATTCCACGGAAATGGGAGCATTCTCCATGGTTTAAACTTTCTGAGTATGGTTTTAAGTTTTATGCTATACTCTGGAATATTATAGCCAGTATATTTTCATGGGAACAAGCAGAAGAGTAGAGACACATTTTTTTTTGTTTTACAGTGTAATAAACACAACAAAAATGGAAAAAAAGCTTTTATTTTAGTCTTAAAAGTTGCATACTGTGGCTTTAATATAGCCATTTTTACAGATGTTTTGTCACAAAGCGTGCTTCTTGATTCAGTCTTTTGTCCTCATCCATATTCACCAGTCTTCTGTCATATTCATATTTCTCTCATATTTAATACTTTCTTTCTGTTTGTTCAGGGTAAATACTTCTACCTGACCCCTGGCATGTGCCCCAGCCTCAGCACCATGAAGGCCATCCTGGAGAGTGCAGGGGGCAAACTGCTGCCCAAACTGCCCTCGTCCAAGAAGGTCCTGGAGCACCGCCAGAACAAGGTCATTCTCCAAATCCACCTGCTTCCTTTCCTTCTTTGAGTAATTTAGCGATCTTTCCCAGGCCTTATTCGAACCCTCCTTTCAGTTACCTGTAAGATTCTGTTTTATGCTCCGCCCACAAGCCTACATCCCCCATGCTTCCACACGACAATTCTCCAAATATACAAAAACCTGATACTAAACTGCACTACATCACAAACCTGATGCAATGCGCAGTAGTTTCATTAGCAGGATGCATGTTGACTGTGTTACTCTGAAGGGGGAGTGACTTGGCATGGGGAGCAAAGGGAGAAGAGTGTCAAAAAATACAGGTGAAACTTGTAAAACATGTTTATACATCGTTTTCAGTGATTATAGCATTTTCAAAACAAATGGTAACATGGGGATCTAAATATGTAAAGTGTTAGCAGTTAATACCCCATAGAAGTGTGATACTTAAACATTTTCAACATTTTTCCTGTAAAAAAAAAAAAAAAATATATATATATATATATATATCAACTACTAACTTTTTCACTCTTTTTTCACGCTCCTCTTTTTTCACCCACCTCTTTTTTCACTCTTTTTCAGTTAATGGCTGAGAACATATTAACTTTGAAACACTTAATTTGATACTTAACAATTGGATTTCCTCAGGGACCTGAGTTTAATTGAATTGAATTTTGTCACTGATTATCACTTAGTACAGTTTAAAACGTGTTCATGGAGGCACTGTGGCAGAGTGGTTAGCCTTACTGTCTCGTTATCGTATTGTTACCTAATCTAAAAGCATGTGCACCTGCATAATCCAGTTCCCTTTGCCCTCTGCTCACTGCCATGGTAGATAGATTTTGTTTACCACCATTAGAATGACTCGCCACTGGCAACCTCACTGTTAGCGTCACTACTTCCTGTCCTATTGTATCGCTATGAGGTTTTTGCCAAGTCACACTAAAATGAATAAATATTTAAAGATGAGGCAGTGACGGGGAGCTGCAGGTGGATGTCACTGACAACATGTTAAACATGACACAAATAAAATGAATACTTCTGTGTTTAGAAAGAGACATGACATTTTTGTCCCAATGCTAATGCTAACTTTGAGGCATAATTAATATTAAAACAATGCCACAAACTGAAGTATTCTACATTTAAAAATAATTTATTATTAATTTATTATTAATATTTTATTTGTATTTTAATAGGTTATTTTATATTTTCCAATTTTAATAACAGTAACTGTTGGCTTTGAGACGCAATGTATTTGTTTAACATTATCTTTAATTAACATTATTACTATTGTTTGTTTTTTATTGCAGAATCTTCCAGAAATCATATTGATTTCCTGTGACAATGACCTGCACCTTCTCAGAGACTACTTTCTCAAAAACATTGGTAAAATGATACACACATTATTTTATCTGCTGGTCATGTCCAAAACTAAACAATGATTCTTTCACTGTTTTTGTGTCTGCAGATGTGCACAACGCAGAGTTCATTCTGAGTGGAGTCCTCACACAGAAGATCGATTACGACTCATATCCTTGGGTTCACACATAAGTTTAATGAAAACTATTCTCAGATTTGGAGGAGAGAACACATAAGGGAACAACGGCAGGTCAATTTTTAACTAGCGTAACTAGGTAACTAAGTGCTTAGGGTCAGAAAAATTAAGCAACTTTTTTCCTTGACTGTCTCACGTATAAATTCACCTGATGAAGAGCGTGACCTTCCTGACCCCTGACCTCCGACCAGAGCCTTTTGTATGTTTGTATGTGACCTGTGCATAGAGCTTTTCTAGGCCTTTGTTAAAGAAATACCTGGGGGTTATTTTTGTCAAATGAATGTTTAAATTATGAAAGATTTTAACCTTTTTGCTGTTGCTAAAGTAAAATGTAAATACTTTGGAAATAAAATTGTACATATGCTTGTGAATGAGACTCTTTATTTTAATATTATTATTGTTATTTATTTTATTTATTTATTAGTTTATTTGAAGGGACAGTGTGCAAAAAAAAAAAAACATTAATAGATGCTTTGCACCAGACTGTAGCCGAAGCTAATTTCCATCTGTAGTCCCTGAACAGGTGAAAAATACAATACAATATAAAATATAAGCAATATAATACAATACAGGAACTAAAGTGCAGAACATAAACAATACAATATAAAATATATACAATATAATACAGTACAGGAGCTAAAGTGCAGGACATAAACAACAAATAACAATAAATACAGTGTAGTCGCTATCAGATGATACCCACGAGGGTAGCATCTGATAGCGCTGTACCTTATTGGTATTGTGAATGTAAACAAGACAGTAGTATGACACTCAAACAGTACAATAACACTCATGACTGATTTGGTAATCTAGTGGCCATCAGATGGTACCCACGAGGGTAACATCTGATGGCCGAATACCCGTCTAGTATAGTTAGTGTGAGCAGGACTGATGGTCAAGAAGCCAGTTTTTAAGAGCCCCTGAAAAACTGTGATAATCTGCTATGTTCTTAAGATTTTCTGGAAGCCCGTTCCATTCCTTGATGGCTTTAAAAGAGAAGGCAGATTGAGAAAAAGCGGACTTTCTTGTAGGAACATTGCAGTCACCCCTGGACACAGACCTTAACACTCTGCTTGTTAGTTGAGAGCGAGGCTGTACATATTTCTTTAGTGGGGGTGGGGCAGCATCATGCAAGATTTTATGTACCAGGCGAATATCAGAGAACCTGATCAAGTTGTCAAAGCTTAATATTTTAAATTTGTCCAATATGTAGCAATGATGATAACGTCTGGGCTTTTTATCGAGAATTTTCAACGCCTGATTATGCAATGATCTGAGAGGATTTAGTACTGTTATTTTGGCTTGAGACCATGAGGAAATACAATACAAAATGTGAGATATAATCATAGCATTGAGATAGGATTTTGCTGCTTCTAATGATAATGAGCTTCTAATGTGTTGGAAGTTAGCGATGTTGAATTTCAAGACATTACAAACCTTTTTAATATGTTTTTTAAAATTAAGGGTAGGGTCTAATATGATTCCCAGGTACTTAACTTCCTCGACATTTTTAATCATGCAACTATTCACATAAATATTTGGACATATACTTTGACTTTGTTTGTTTGAGAAGTACATTGTAACAGTTTTGTCCGTATTCAGAGTAAGGAAAGATTTGTTAAACCACTCTATTGCTTTTACCATTGCCACAGATAACTTAGCTGCGGCAGAATTTGTGTCGGGACCATGTGTAAGGAATACTGTGTCATCAGCATACATCACGATTTCTACATCGTCACAAATAGAAGGTAGGTCGTTGATGTACAAGCTGAAGAGCAACGGCCCCAGAATGGACCCTTGGGGCACGCCTGCTAAGCAAGTAGTAAATGGAGATGTTTTGTCATTTATCCTTACACACTGGTGACGATCTGCCAAGTACGACTGAAACCAACTGACAGTGTTTCTTGAGAGTTTGAAATTTTGCATTTTTGTCAACAGCACTGAATGGTTAACAGTGTCAAATGCCTTACGGAGATCAAAAAAAATAGCCCCAACCACCCCTCCCTTGTCCAGACTAGACTTGATCACCTCAAGCAAATAGCAACATGCTGTATCCGTGGAGTGTTTTGACCGGAAACCAAATTGCATTGGATGCAACATATTTCCGTCGTCGAGGTGGTCAATAAGTTGCTCCGCAACAATTTTTTCTATGACCTTGGAGACCACAGGAAGCACACTAATAGGTCTATAGTTCTTGATATCCATACGAGTTATTATTATTAAATAATAATAATAATGCGTTATTCTTGTATAGAGCATTTTCAAAATGCTCTTTACAATTTCATGCCATATTCATTCACTCCACACTCTATGGTGTAGCCACATCTGCCCTGGGACACACTGACTGGCTGCACCATTGGCCCCTCCCACCCCCAACACTCACGCACACGCCACATTCATACCAGGCAATGTGGGTGAAGTGTCATGCCTAAGGACACAACAACAGTTTTTGCCACTGACGCCCCACTGTGGCTCCTGATTTTACAACATATTATCACGTACATGTTTTATACTTGCAATATGGGTAAAGAATCATTATATTTCTACTTAGTTATGGTAGTGTTGTCATGATATCAAAAATGTCAGCACCTATTTGAGTCTTATTGAGTTGAACTCCTGATTTAGTTCTTAGTTTACTCCAATTGTTAATGATTGTGCAAGTGTAAGTATTTTTATTGGTCATTACATTCAAAATCTCTATCATGACCGAGAAGTAAAAATTATAATGCGTAACTCTATTTAATAATAACGTACAAGAATTCCAAGAAAAGCAGCATCAGTTCTACAACATATGACTCAATGTGAAAACTAAAACTACAAACCATAACAGTTCACATGAATCATTCTTGAGTTCTGTAATGTAATGTTTTATACTTCTTTTTAAATTCTTCTATTGTGTAGGAGCTTTTTAATTTATTATCAAGGTTTCTCCACACACTAACCCCTCGAACAGAAATTATGTTTTTTATTGGTTCTAGTCTTACTTTATGATTATCTGTCTTATACATCATTACGGCTGTGGTCAAATCAACAAGATCAGACAATTTTACTAGTTTTAACTTAACAAAAATAGGATTTGTTGTTGCGAGACAGTCTGCTTGGTTAACTATTCTAACGACCTTCTTTTGGAGTAGAAAATTTGGTTTTATGTTAGAATTATAGGTATTGCCCCAAATTTCAGCCCTAATGTTTTTCAGTGATCCAAAATAGCACATTTGAAAAGCTTTCCTTTACCTTTCGCTCCTAAATGGTCCTAAAGCTCTGTCTCCTCGTCAGTATGTAGCACACGACCTTGTTTTGGGCCCTATCTAATCGCTGGAGCCCCTCCCTCTGTAACCCTGAGGCGAACTGTCGGAGCCAATTTCACCAGTAACTACCCCACACCCACCAGCGCGTAATTAAATCAAATCTATCAGGAATTATCAGCCTTAATCTGAGCAAGAACCATTGAGAACCAATTAGACTGAAAATGTTTCAAACTTGTGATTAAAATACAGTGAATCTTTACCAGAATTCAACAAGCAATGGAGATGCTATGGTATTAAAGAGGGAGTATTTCACTTCTATGGAGTATTAACTGTGACACATACCATATTTGGATCATTATGGTACCTTTTATTATTTGAAAATGGTATATTAGCTGAAAACAACCTATTAACATGTTTTATAAGTTCCAATTTTGTTTTTAATGTTCTGAGTCCCTCCTCCCTTTGCTCCCCACACTAAGCCACTCCCCCTTCAGGGCACTATCATGACACAATCAGCGTGCTAATGAAACTACTGCACAACACATCAGGTTTGTGAAGTTGTAGTGTACAGTTTTGTATTATGGTTTTGTATACTTTGTCGTGTTTTAAATTTTAGACCAGATTTAGTCCTGGTGGTGTCTAATTCACAGTGAGGCAGTTTGAAAAGTTTCATAATAATTTATTTCTAATTATTACTCACTGTCTGATTCAAATCAGAAGGACAAACAACAAATGGTGTACCTAAATAACAGTAACTTCAAAATAATATTACTCAAGTGGAAGTACTCAAGTGGAAGTAGTGGCCCATGAAATCTCTCAAGTCAGAGTAAAAAACATTTGGGGAAAGTACTACTCAAGTAAGAGTACTGTTACTTCAATAAAAATAGAATTGGACTAGAAGTTATATGCTGCAAGAAAAGTACTCTGAACAGTAATTTAAAAAGTTACTGAAGGAGGCTAAATGTCACTGAGTAAATGTGCGTACTACCCAGGTTTGCTTTTTATATAGATTATTTAAAAGTATACATTTACATTCCACTTTAACAGCAGTCCACCTTTACAGCAGTCCACCTTAACAGCAGTCCACCTTAACAGCAGTCCACCTTAAAATCAATCCATTGTGTGTGTATGGAGACTTCACTGGTTTAATAATGACGTTATTTTTAATTGAATAGAGTAATCTAGGTAAACAAGCGCCCTCTCTCGCGCGCGTTTGGGCAGCCGCTAATTAAGCCCAATTAGAAATGCAAATAAGGCGGTTCTTTGATTAAACTTTGGATCCTTGTTGATTTGCGTCGCGCGTGCCCTCCGCAGACTCACAGACAGAGGAGGTTTGGCGGGAAACGGTTTAATTACAGCGGGAGCGCGCGGAACGTAAGAGGCTTCTAATTAACCCCAGCCCCTCCCTCCTGTCTCCTCTCTCCTTGTCTCCTCACCTTCTCTCCTCTCTCCATGTCCCTACTCTTCCTGTCTCCTCTCCTCTTTCCTCTGTAGTCTCCTCTCTCCTTGTCTCCTCACCTTCTCTCCTTTCTCCATGTCCCCACTCTTCCTGTCTCCTCTCCTCTTTCCTCTGTAGTCTCCTCTCTCCTTGTCTCCTCACCTTCTCTCCTTTCTCCATGTCCCTACTCTTCCTGTCTCCTCTCCTCTTTCCTCTGTAGTCTCCTCTCTCCTTGTCTCCTCACCTTCTCTCCTTTCTCCATGTCCCCACTCTTCCTGTCTCCTCTCCTCTTTCCTCTGTAGTCTCCTCTCTCCTTGTCTCCTCACCTTCTCTCCTTTCTCCATGTCCCTACTCTTCCTGTCTCCTCTCCTCTTTCCTCTGTTGCCTCCTATCTCCTTGTCTCCTCACCTTCTTTCCTCTCCTTGTGCCCTCTCCCTCTCTCTCTCTTCGTCTCCTCCTTGTCTCCTCTCCTCATTCCTTGTTTCCTCGCCTCCTCTCTTGTGTTCTTTCCTCCGTTCTCCTCCTTTCTCTTTTGTCTCATAATCTCCTTTTTCTTCACCCCTCTTTTTCTTGTCTCCTCTCTTTGTTTTCCTTGACTCCTCGTTTCCTCCCCTTGTCTCCTCTCTCTTGAGTCAAGGAGAGGAATGATAAATGTTTCCTCTCTCCTTGTCTCTTCTCTCCTCGTCTCCCCTCTCTTTCTCTCCTTGTCTCCTCCCTTGAGTGCTACTCCTCCTCTCCTTGTCTCCTCTCATTTCTTGTTTCCTCGTCTCCCTTGTCTTCTTTCCTCAAACGGTTTCCTCTCCTGTCTCCTCACCTCTGCTTCTTGCCCACTTTGTTCTTGATTCCTCTCTCCTCGTCTCCTTCACTCTCTGTCTCCTTTCCTTTTCTCCTCCCTCCTTGTCTCATTCTCTCCTCCTTCCTCTCTCCTTGTCTCTTCATCTCAGTCTCCTTTCCCTTGAGAGTCCTACTTCCTCTTCCCTTTCCTAGTTTCTCTCTCATAATCTTTTCTCTCGTCTCCTCCCTCCTCGTCTGTTCTCACTTTGTCTCCTCTCTCCTCATCTCTGTCTCCTCGTCCCCTCCCTCGTCTCCTTGCCTCCTCCCTCGTCTCCTCGCTCGTCTCCTCGTCTCCTCCCTTGAGTCCCTCCTCGTCCTGCGCGCGAGGCGAGCGGTGAAATGACGCACTAATTAAACAGAGGCGCGCGTCTGGGGCTCGCGCTGTCTCATTAGAATAATATTAGAATAATATTAGAATGAACCACGGAACTAATTATTAATCACGCAGGCAATTACAGCACGAGCTCGTTACGGGTTGGGAAATGAGGGATGAAAAAAAGAGGAAAAAAAGATGTAGCGCAGTGGACACGGGAGTTTTTACAAATACGATCGTTTTAATTCATGTCAGTGGTTCATTTAGAAACAGTTTGATAAAAATAAAACCCCTGATCCTCAAAGAGATTCATAATTGTTCATACATTTAAAGTGCACTATGTAACTTTTCCAGGAGTTAACTGCTTGTTTCCATGGAGATTGACAATGACAGGCTATAACATCAACGGAGAATGGAGTGTTTCAGACTCTCCACCAGAAAAGTTACATAGAGCCCCTTTAATATCAAGCATAAAAGGTAAATAGTCAGGTTTTTATAGAATACTTTTCCACCTACAAAGCTTAAAGTGCTTTAGGTAAAGGAAAAAAAAATACACATTCACTCACATGCGCGCACACACACATTCATACACCAGTGTACACACACACTGGGGGAATAAGTGTCTGGCCCGAGGATGAGAGGATGAGGCTCTACCAACTGAGCCACTGCTGTTCACATAACACTTAAACTCACAACTTCTGTTGAAGTTACTAAAAACGTATACATTTTTGTTAAACACAAAATTTGAATAATGGACAAACATTTGAAATTCTCATTGAAATTATTTTTCACTGAAAACCCTGTTCATACTGAACCATCCTCATAAAGCTTCAATCTGTAAATACTTCTGATTTATACAGAGCAACTACTTCAGCATTAAAAGGATCAAATTACTAAATGAATGTTACAATGAATTAATAATAATTCCACATTTAATGCATTTGATATAAAACTATTTATTTTATAAATGAATAAAATGAGCAAATATATATACAAAAAGTACAGAGTGTTACTTCCAACAAAGTTGGTCACATAATTGAACTAGATTAAAAATGTCCCAGTATGTTAAACTCAGTCTTGTTGTGTTGCATTGTGGGAAACACAGTCCTCCTCTGAGCCACTGGACTTTATTAAATCCCCGAAATATGCAGTGATGGTTTTCAGTTTGTTATTGAGAAAGTTCTGTTCCACTTCCACTCGACCTCCGGGACCAGCCAGCGACGCGATCTGTACAAGGACAAAAGTAATATTTACTTTATTTCATTGTACTATTTAAAAGGGCCCATGTTATGCTGTTCTCTGATCTCTGTTCTAATGTTTTCTCATCACAAACAGACCTGGAGTTGTCCAGGTCTGTTTTTGGGGAGGTAGCAGCATTATAATACGGCTAAAAATAATCAATTTTGTGTAGCACCTTTAAGAATTAACTACAAACCTGGTCCATGTCAGCGTTCCGAGGCAGGAAATACACGATGTTGTCAGAAATAAGTTTGGCCTTTTGGAAAATCTCAAATGTGACCAAGAGTTAAGGAAAATATTTTATAGGTACAGCAGTTATAATGCACTCATTAATTGTTGGATCGCTGTCCACTGATGCTACTAGTATTTATGCAGCTTAAATCCTCCTGAAAATAAATTAAAATCTTGTACCTCCTAACCAAATAAATAACCTATGTGATGATCTGAAAAAGGTCTATGCCATATGCTCTTACCAACACAAACTTATGTGGGTAATGTGGAAGAAGTGCCTTGCCCAAAGACACAATGGCACACAGGGGTACAGCAGGAAGGGAGGGCATCTCACACACAAGAGTATTGGAGAAAGGGAGGGCATCTGACACACAGCACATATAAAGGATATCCGTCAGGCTCCATCATGGTCTGGATGTTGAAGACGTCGGCGTTGAGGTAGGCGGGGCCTCCCCAGGGCGGAGCCAGGAAAACCACGTCGCCACGGAGACGGGGGGCGAGCTGCAGGAAGTCTCCCTGAATGAAGTCCATGCGGTCAGCGACGCCGTAGACCGCCGCGTTATGACGAGTCAGATCTAAGCGCACGGGGTCTATGTCCACCGCCAGGACTGGAGTGAGAGGAGACATGGGGAGGAGTGAGGAGCAGTACTAGCAGCAGTAGTATTTAATTTACTACCTACAATCTAGTTAGAATCTAGAATCAAGCCCAGATAATGTATGAAAGGTATAATTTGGCGTGAACTTTAGAGAGAAGAGTTATAGTGCCATCTACAGACTGAGGCCAGAACTGTGGGGAAGATACTAAGCTCCTTGATGTAGCAGTTGAAGAAGTAACAGTAATAAATAGTAAATAGTAATGTATGATGCAGATGTAATGGAAGGTACTATGGTAGTAACAGTAGCAGTAGTAGTAGAAGTAATAGTTGCAGTACAGTAATTTGGTTTACGCATACTGACAGATGTATTGGTAGTAGTAGTAGTAGTACTGCATGTACCTCTGCTGCCACTGAGGGCAAACTGGATGGCATTCCCTCCAACTCCACAGAAGGCGTCGACGATGAGCTGAGCCGAACGAAAAGTGCTCTGAACTCGAACAGCGATGTGCTCAGCGATTTTCTCTGGGGTCACAGAGAACCAGCCCTCTGTAATACAGGGAGGTACACAACTATTACACCCACTAACCAGCCCTCTGTAAAAGTAGAGAAGTACTGACCTAATAAAGCCAATACCAAAGAAGCAGCCCTCTGTAATGGCAATGTGACAGATGGTTCTGTAACTGCAGTTACATTTTTGCTGAATTTAAAGTCAATTGAATCGTTTTTCTCTCTTCTCTTCTTTGTTATTTCTCGTTTAGAACTAGTAAAGTAATTATGTAGTTCTATCTTAGACCAAGTTTAGAGCTAGTTGAGCTTGTAGATTTGGAATAGTCCTGTTTTAGATCTAGTGGTAGTCAAATAGTTTCCTAGTGTGAAATGTTTGAGAACTACTGGTCTAAAGCATGTTCCCTGCCTGTGGAAATGTTTCCATGGGAACAGACCTCTGTCCAGCCGGATGCCCTGGTCGAAGCGTGAGAACAGTCTGTGTCTCTGGGCCCAGTATTTGGCCAGCTCTGGTTCAGCTGCAACCTCCTCTGGTATCGGATCTGTCCTCCTCTGTTTACCTCTCCTGTTCCTCTGAGGCCAGGGGGCGCTGTCTGCACTCACACCTGCAGCAAACACATACAACTTTACTACATGTCTTTTACAGGCCAAGTTACAAGTCAGATCCGTGAAGACCTCGACACAAGACTGTAGAAAATTCCAGGGAAAGCAATAACTTCACATCACCATGGAGATGACCACCACAAGACAAGTTACAGAGTGCACCTTTATGTTGTAACTTTGAGAAGGGAAAGTGACTCTATATTCCCACAGGATTATTAAGAAAATAAAATATCATATCATATACAGGGTCAGTGAATTTAGGCTGGTTTTGCTTTTTTTGTGGAACATTTTTATCCTCTTGGGATTAAATGACTTTCACTAGAATGTTGCTTAAATTTAATAATGGTCATTTTCAAAAGTCCATTTCCACAGTTTGTTACCTTCAGAGGACTCGGGCAGGAGGAAGTCCGGTGTCTCTAAGCAGGGCAGAGGTCTCTTGTTCTGGGCTCGGTTCAGCTCCTCTCCCTCATCTCCCTCCTCTGCCCCAGGATCCCACAGACTGCTGCTATTTGAACCACAAGGGACTGTCCTCTCCTCCTCAATGTTCTCTATCTCCTCTTTCTTCTCTTCCTCCTCCATGTTTCTATCATTCTTTAATCCCTCTTTGCTCTCCTCTGCGATGTCCATATTTCCTGGTTCGCATTGTGGACTGGGCTCTGATGTTGTAGCTTCCGATTGTTCACAAACTTCCGTGTTTCTTTGGATGTTCCCAAGAAAATCCTTCACCTAAAAATAATATGTTTTTTATGTTCTGTGGAGCTCAACAGTGACCACTGGTTAATTTTGCATTCGTTTTTCCCATAGACTTGGAAAAATTCAAATATTAAGAGTTCAAAAGCATCGCGGAGGCTAACCTGCTACGTGCTAACTAATATCCATAGCGCGATTGTTTAAAGTCCAAAAAGCAGATTTAAAACACAAGATTCTCTGAAATACTTACGTTTGCAGTTTATAAAGTTTCAGAAACAGATTTTAAAATATAGCTCTGACCTTCCAAACTTAATTTTTTTTTTATGGAAAGTCTATCAGAAAAAAGAATGGGAAATTTACTTGTTGTCAATGTCAAGATCATTCCTGATTCATGAAACAAAACTGCTCAAAAGAATTAAAGGTTCACTATGTAACTTTTCGGCACAGGGTCTACCCTCCTGTTTGTTTCCATGGAGATGTTATTTCTTCTTGGTCATTTGTTTTTAAAATGCACAACAGTGAGGCATTTAATGAATTTCCACAGAGACAATCAAGTGGGCATCTGCTCAGGATGCCTCCTGGACGCCTCCCTAGGGAGGTGTTCTGGGCATGTCCCACCGGGAGGAGGCCCCAGGGAAGACCCAGGACACGCTGGAGGGACTATGTCTCTCGGCTGGCCTGGGAACGCCTTGGGGTCCCACCGGAGGAGCTGGAGGACGTGTCCGGGGTGAGGGAAGTCTGGGAGTCCCTGCTTAGACTGCTGCCCCCGCGACCCGGCCCCGGATAAGCGGAAGAAGATGGATGGATGGACAATCAAGTGACATCACCAGGCCAACTTACAGGTCAGATCTGTGAAGTGGCAAGCCCGCTCACAGTAAGAATGCATGTTTTTACAAATGCAATCTTAATGCAATAAGATAACATTTCCATGAGGACAACCTGGAGATGGACCCCTCCCTCACCCCTGCCAGAAAAGTTACACAGTGCACCTTTAATCTACATTCCTTATTTAAATACTACAAAATAATCAAATAGAGTCTCCTGTTTTTACCTTACTGAGAGTGGAGCTGCTCTGAGAGTCGTCGTCTGTGAACCGAATGTGTTTGTTCGGCTTACGGTTTTGTTTTTTCTTTTTCTGTTGTTTCTGAAATCCTTTAGCACTGAACACACTCGAGAAGCTGCAGGAGACAGACCTGTATTTATACTTTTGTTACTTTTACACTTAGTATAATATCAGTCTATATGAACCTACATTGGGTTTGGGTTGCGTTTAAGTCCCAGTTTTCTCCAGGATTCTTCGGACATGGGCTGTGGGCTCTCCTCTAGGTCCAGCTCATGACTAAAGAGAAGAAAGAGAAGAAAAATGGAGCATGTTGAAACGGTTCAACTCTCAGGGTGCGTATATATATTACTTTTTGTAAATTCTTTGCTTGTCTCCATGGAGATAGTTTAACAGAAGTGTAAAACTCCAAGTAATCTATCAATTGTTTGCTTAGATTAATCAAGTAGTTATTGGAACATTCCAGGTAAAGAAATAACATCTCCATGGAAACAAGCAGCTAGGGGATGAGAAAAGTTACATAGTGCAGCTTTAATCGTTCTGGGCATTTGCACTGACCTGCGTTTGAGTTTGACCTGAGGCTTTTCTGGAGGCTCATCTTCCTCTTCCTCGGACGACATCTTCCTCCTGGACTCACTCCTGTTCACTCCTCCAGCAGTCGGCTGTGACCCTGGAAAAAACAGAAAAGATTAGTTTAAAGTCAAATATTATACTATTTTACAATAATAACATGTGTGGCGTAGGCTCGCGGGTGGAGTCTTATACAGGATCGTACTGCTAATTGTAAGAGAGATCTCTAGATTACTCACACATGCATGGATGACATAAAACCACATTAGACATGTTTTTGAGGGAACAATGCTATGATAGAATGCTCAAAAAAGTCAATTTTGTATAATACATAATGTACCTTATAATGCATCACATTTTATCTTTTAAAGAGGGGGGCACTTTTCTGTTGAAGGGTCCCTGCTTCTCATCTATCTCCATGAAGACAAACAGGTAATGCCAACAGGCCAAGTTACAGGTCAGATCTGTGGAGCAGCGACTTCACTCACAGTAAGATTGGATGTTTTTCAAGTTATTTCTTTAGCAACGGAAACATCTATAATAGAATTAATGCAATGTATTCCCATGTGGCCTTATACCTTTGTAATCCCTCAGTGTCCCGGTAGGTTCCATATTGGTCCATGGGTGTACACTAGTCTATGTGTCTTATACTTGTGAAAGATACAGCTCAACATCATTCTAAAGATATTGAGGAAAGGTTCATTTCTGTCCTGTGAATACCTGCTCAAATGCATATCTAGTTTCAATACTAGTTTTAGTATCAATTAGTATCTGATATTCAATACTTTTCACAACCCTAGCTTCTACCCTTAAAAGTTTATCTATATTAAAGATCTGGCTTACAATTACAATGCATTTCTATATTTTTATTTTTACTGTACCTGTTTGTGGCTCTGAGTTGACTGGGCAACATTCAGAGGGGTTTTTATCATCAGTTCCTCCATCACTCGGCTCTGCTTCCTCTCCTCCTTCATTTTTCACAAATGTATTTTTAATGTCAACATTTGGATAATCTCCAGGTGTTTTTAAGGTGCAAAAACTTTTGAATTCTTCAGTCAGTCGATAGGTCTCCTCCCCTTCTCTCTCCCCGCCTCCTCCCTGCTCCTCTGTCCCACTTTCTGAAAGACAGTCCACAGTCCAGCCCTGGTCGGTCCAGTAGTAGAACTGGTTTTGGTAGTCGTAGTAGGTCTTCTTGTAGTGCAGATCCCAGGAGGTCTTTAGGTCCGGGTTGGTCCAGGGAGGGTCCAAATCTGGTTGAGATCCAAAGTCCGGATTCTTCTCCAACCAGTGGGTCCAGAGCAAAGACTCCCCCTGTTCAGCTGAAGAAGAGAGAAGTTGGCCAGTCATCACAACACATTCTGAAGTGCAACATACAGCTGAAGGTAATCTAGATGACAAACGATAATATTGAAACCAAATCATAAAGCAGAATTATTCACATAGAAGTATTCTAAATGTACAGTACTGTTCAATATTGTTGAGCTGCAAAAAATAAATGCTTGTGCCTGTAATTTTATGTGTGAGGGACTTGTTTAACAGCAGATCATCTCACCCGTTGTAGCGCAAACTAAATCAGCTCTTTCTGTTCAGAGTGTGTTAAAGCAAGGCTTAAATTAAAGTCTGACACACAGAGCAGTGCTGTAAAGCTTGCATCACACCCCCAGGAAATGTTGATGACATCAGCTGCAGAGTATCGATAGTGATTATCGTGACAGGCCTGGAGGGAAGGCCTAGAGAGAAGTGGATCAAACTAGAAGTAATGCAGTGGAGGTAGTTGGGGTTTTAATGAGAGAGCATTTGCTTCAGTATAATGTGTCATATGGTATTTTTATCTGCATTTTTATAATAATGCATTATTTATCTACTCCATACTTGGTGGTGGTGAGCTGTTGTTCAGACTGACAGAAAAGAGGCTGCCAATCTGCACCATTGATCCTTCTGATCACCACAGTCAAATGGGAAAGATCACAAATGTTTCCCATCAAGATCAACGTTTTTTTTTTTCTTTTCATAGCCGATGCAGATAGATATTTTAGAATCAAGATCAGTCAATATATAGAGCCGATTTTCATAATTTTCCCAACAATATTAACTGTGTGTGTAGTCATTTCAAATCATGTCTATACTTTGCACTGCTTTGCGTAGTAGAAGTGTAATACACCCTCAATCCTGTATTTATCCAACCACAAAAAACTGCTATCATCATGTTTCTCTTGTTTTAAACTGAAAACAGAATAAACACATATTCTGGTACAGCCATGACCAAATACTACTAATCTTACCCCAGTACTTTTGCCAGTCCTCCTCTTTTGTGTCGACTATTGTTTGTTCAGCCTCAGGTTCAGGCTCATCCTCTTCTACATCTGTAATAACATAATGTTCTGTTATAAAACAGAATTTACAGTAGTAGTGGGCAATATGCCAAAACGTTCATATTACCATTTTTAAATGAACTGAATGTAATTATTAATAATTGAATTATACTGGTTAACCTTTTCAGACATATTACCATCAGAATCATCCTCTTCGTCTGGTCCCATGACCCAAAATGGAGCTGGGTTCTTGTTCACCCTCTTCCCCTAGAACAGAAGTAAATAGAGTTTCCTCTTCTTTTAAAAAATACTTTGGCCCCACCCTCCAGACTCACGTTTCTCTTGTATTCTGAGGAGCTGGAGAAGGACAGAGGAAGTCCCATCTTTAACATCAGCTCAGACTCTTCGTCCAAAACATTGTCTTCCTCTGAATTTGGTTCAGCGTCTACAGTTTGCTCCTCTGTTTCCTCCTTATACTCATCCTCTGGTGTCAAAAGAAAATAACAAATTATAAACTGATATTATATGCATTAATCAATTACATATTTTTAGATGTTCTGTTGTAAATTAGCATTAAACTCTATTCAAATATAGGTTTATACAGGTTTATAATGAGACTATGGTGGCAGAGGCAATCCTTATTTGAATAATTTGAGGTAAACGTGTCATTTTTTGCCTCTTGTAATAAAAAAATGAAGTTTAGAGTTATTTAAGCAAATACAAAACAAAAGGTATATATTTTAACAGCAACATATTGCTCAGCTTGTTTTAGACCACTTAGGCAATGGGAAACACACATTAAATAACAATCATAATAATACGCATTCAATTTCCACTATTTCCTCACTTTTGACCCATCCTCCAGTGTCTCTGGGTTAAACCTGGAGACCGTTCTCCATGTCTGAGCCAGGATCCTGGTCAGGAGCATTTAGCTGGAGGATTAGAATATTTGCAGTAGCATCACGCTGGAGATGTTCTACATGTATCTCTATTGGCAGAATGTTCAGCAGTTACCATGGCAAGACAATGTCAAAGCTTTAAGATTGTCTGAAAGCTCAAGAATAAATACAAAACACAACAACACAACACATTTTCAGGAGGTTGTGATCAACACAAGCGTTCATGGTCCTGTTTAGGTTTTTGATTTCCAACAGAAAGGTGACAGTGACAACTGAAAAACAGTTGGCTAATGACTGTAGTGTATGTGTGAGACTTGTTTAAAAGCACAAATAAACTCACAACACATAAACAGTTACAAGACCAACAAAAGGTGTCCACCCTGAACTAAACACAAAATATAAGATCATTACAATATGTTAGATGGAACAATACCTTTTGGGAGTCAATATGTATCGTGGGTACTATTTCTTTATACTACTGGGATTTTTTTTGTTATTTTTCTATACTATAATGAAATGTACTCATGACTCATTAAAGATACAAACTCATTTCTTAAGTGTCACATTCAACTATTATGGCAATTTTTTAACAATATTGTACATTTAGAATATGTTTTGGGGGATAATTCTCCAAAACATATTTTATTGGTTTGGTTTCAGTATTATCATTTCCCATCTATATTTACTACAGCAATATATTGCATTTCAAAATTTGTTATCATGACAGGCCTAATCATACCCCCAGGGAACATTGACGAAATCCACTGCAAAGTATCAGTTGATGGCAGAACATGCAAACTCCACACACAAAACATTGCATAACCTTCTTGCTGTGAGGTGAATGTGCTAACCTGCAGTGGCACCACCTTACCTGGCTGTGTTTCATTCTTGAGAAGTCGATTGTCAGAACGATACAATTCGCGGTCTCTGGAGAAAAAGTACACATAAAATAATAATCACTTTTAGCCAGTCAGTTATATAAACAGGGGGAGGCCTTTACACCTTATTCTTCTGCCGACTCATTTTAAGTATCAAACTTGCTTACATAATTATCTGTTATTTAGGGCTGTAGCGATTAACTGACTAATCGTGATTTGTGACTATGTGCAAAAAGACCTTTTAATAACAAAGACAGTGGCATTATTAAATCAAAATGTGAAAAACATAATAAGATAATTTGGATTTTCATCAATAATAAACTTTCTTTGTTATTTGTCAGATCCATTTACCCATAGGTTGAGAGTATATTTCCAGCTCCCACAGATCAATGCTGTCGTTGTGTCCTTGGGCAAGACACTTAACCTACCTCGTCCCCAGTGTCTGTGTACCCTGGTGTATGAATGTGTGGGAATTGGTGAGTGGTTCCTTGATGTAAATCACTTTAAGTATCTTAAAAGAGGAAAAGCACTACATAAAAATGTGACGATTTAACCATGTGGCCAAATATATAAAAGCCTTCCGTCACTGTACTTGGCTGATGATGCATTTAAAAAGTGTCAGTGTACCAGATAAAAAAAAAATCAATGACTAGTCAGCTTCTACTGAAATAATTCTTAGTAGCAGCCCTAATGTGATTTTTTTTTTTTACTAAGTCGCTAAAATAGACTAAATAAATAAAATAAATGATACTGATAATGACTTCATCTTTAAAGCAGATTCTTACATGACAAAAGCCCGGGAGCAGCGGCAGTGGATGCGCTGGTCTTTGGAGGAGAGTTCACTGCTGAAAAACAAGATGTCCGCCAGAACTGTGGTCCTGCTTCGGTCCAACATCACGTCAACAAAAAACTGAAAGGAAAAACAAAATAAAATGATAATTATTGCTACCCATATCCATGTGTGATGCCCTCCCATCCTCCTATATCTTTGACCTGAGATGAGGGCAGGTCAAATGTCTCTAGTTAATCTGCAGATGTTGTGGTGTGAATGGATAAATACAGCAGGAAAATGGAGCTTGTGACTAATAGACATGATCAGGGAAACATTTGACTTTTGGGGATCTCATAAAAAAAACAAACAAACCCCAAAACATTATCTTAATGATGGCACTCCCTTTATAATTAATATATATATAACCAAGTAATTACATTTAGTGAGTCTTTATATCATATCGTTTCTATGACAGGATGTATTTTAACTTGTTAAACATCACATTAAAACAATCTCTACCTAAAATTTTTCTTAATGTTATATTGTTTAGGATTTAATATGGTACAGCTAAAGAATTGTACTTAAACATCTTCTCTGCGTTGTGCAGAAGAGAAGCATCTTGAATGACAGCTAGCATGAAGGTTTTTTTTTGTTTTTTTGTTTTGTTTTATAATATAACACCGTAAAACATATATGAATAAAAACTTACATTTTGCTTAATCCAAAATTAAGTTATTCGCAATTCTTCTGTTTTTATAAAACCTCCAAATACGTAACAAAATATAAAAACGTGAAAGATATATGCGCTGTCTTCAAGCAGGCGCGCTGGAGGTCCGTCACATTTCGACGTCCGTCAGAAACAACGGAACAACAATTTTAATGTTTCAATTTATTGTTATATATATTTTTTTTACAACTATTACATTTTTTAGAGTTTGAATTATTAATATTGTAATTAAAATATGCACATCTTATAAATTTAGTTTTTAATACATACACATCTATTTTTGCTTAAATGTCACGTGACCACAGCCAAACGCGGAAGGACGCCACCGATAACACATTTGGGTCATAAGTGGCCAATTTTAGTCTGTTAAATTAGCAGAAAAACCTGTAATTCTCAACACTTCATAATTGAATAGGTTCGGATTGAATTGCTTCATTTATAATCTCCAAATCTCAATAATATGGCCACATTTTGAGAAGCCACACTCGTCCTCTAACCGGTGTTTTGTTGTTTACCTCATGAAAAGGCGAATATCTGCACAAAATCTGGTTTGTAGTCTCTAATTTGTGTAATATTTTGGTTATTATTAAGAAATTCAGCATGACATTGTTTAGTTTTATATTTTATAAGGTTATATATGTGTCTCTTATTTGTCATTGCAGCTTTATGAATTATGATTTGTGATCTTACCATGGAATCATCTTACAAATCTATTTAGTTTTCTTGGACCTTATTGTTTTTCGTTAACTGTACACGTCAAGGTAAAAAGAAAACATACTGTTAGCTAACTGTAAAAAAAATAAATAAATAGAAATGCAAATCTATTGAAATGTATTCGAATCCTGTCCAATCCTAAACAGAGGCCAGTATTAGAGATTCATTTATTTATTCATTTATTTATTATTCATTTACTTATGTACAGTATTTTACTACTTTTACTTCGTTATGTTCCACCACTGAGTAGGCCTATAGACTATATACAAACACTGCCAAAAGAGCAGTTTGAAAATAAAAATTACAGAAACCTGCAGACATAAGTAAAATGTTACAGTTACTATTACAGTCTATTAACTTCTTACGCAATACTTGAACCTTGACCAAGACATTTACAGACATATTTTAACATATTTATGATGGATTGACATTATTTTAGTTTATTTTAAACAGGGGGAGTTCATTTTTGTCAACATAAATAAAAGTGGAGCCATTATTCAACCCCAAAGATTGTTGTCAGTTGACAGGACTTTAAGCCAATCGTATGGCTTAAAGTCCTGTCAACTGACAACAATCTTATGATTGTTGTCAGTTGACAGGACTTATATGACAAGTTTGTGGAACCGATCCCAAACAAATAATAAGAAGGTTAAACATTTTTAGATGAACAGTGCCATGTGCCATAGAGTTACACAGACCCCTGGTATAATCTGTTCTCAAAATCTAGAAGTTAAAAGTAACCTGTTTTTTTTTAATCAATATTGTCCTAATTGACGCAAAACCATATCTCTGTGCTTGTTGCTCTACAGCATAAGGACTATATTCTGTAGTACGTGTTTTAGACATTGACGTATTCTTATTTGTTATGTGTTCATGTAGTCCCACGCACCCTGATGCATTGTGGGTGGTGTTCCTGATGCATTGTGGGTCGCTGAGATGTCCTCCTCTCAGAACCAGTCTTGTGTTTGGGAGTCTGAGGACACACTCTCTCTGTTGGTAAGAGCCTCTGCCACTGGTCTGTGCTGTCGTTGGAGTCTTTGAGCAAGACACCTTTTACTTGTATAAATAATTCTATGATTGGTTCAAGTAATTCCAGTTTTTCAAACTCAAATATACTCCAAATAATTATTTAATATCACAATGTAGTCTTATGCTGGTTCTGATATATAGTTCAATAATTTTAAAACGATTGAGGAAAGATCCAATTTATGTGAGATTTTTTGTATCTAGTGAGTGTTTATTTATTTATTTATTTTTGACATGACATTATATTGTTGTCTCTTTTCTTTCTCCCCCCTCTTTCATCTTTTGCTCTCTCTTTTCTCATGCTGTCCCTCCTACTCTCTCTCCCCTCTTCCCCTTTCTTTCTTTGTCTCCCTCTCCTCTCTCTCCCCCTTCTCCCTCTTCCTCGCTTTCCCCCTCTCACCCCCTACTCACCCTCTCTCTTCCACTCTCTTCTTCCCCTCATCCTCCCTCCTCTCTCCCTCTCTCTCTCTTTTTCAGTTATGCTTGTTCCAAACGTTCGAGGCCTGGGCTGGTCTTGGGCAGATGGAGGATTATCTCTCCGTCCTGGAGTACATTCTCTGGGTCTTCACTCCTCTGGCCGTGGTCTTCATCCTGCCCTTCCTCATCGTCATCCTCCTCTACCTCTCCATCCTCTTTCTCCACGTCTACAAGGTAAATATAGCCTCTAGTAAACACATTATTTTTATCCTTTCGTTTCAGTTGTCAAAGGAAGGCAAACTTATACAAATAATTATGGTTTAATTATAGAATATTTCAATAATCAATTTATATATTTCCTTCACAGAGGAAGAATCAGCTGAGAGAAGCATACTGCAACAACTTATGGGACGGAGCCCGGAAAACACTGGCCACTCTCTGGGACGGACATGGGGCCATCTGGCATGGTGAGATCTTTCATATTCTATTTCACTTAGTTAGTGTTTTACATGCAGTATTATTCATTATTACTAATTTAATATCACCATACTCTCTGACTGTTGTAGGCTATGAGATCCACGGCATGGAGAAGGTCCCAGACCACGGCCCTGCTCTCATCGTTTACTATCACGGGGCCATTCCTATTGATTATTATTATTTTTTGGCAAATGTGATTCTGCAAAAGGGCCGCACCTGTCACTCTGTGGCTGACCACTTCCTCTTCAAGATCCCAGGTACAACTCTACACACATACAGTTGAAATCAGAAGTTTACATACACTATATACAAAGTCACATTTTTCTCACTGTCTGACATAAAATCAGACTAAACCTTTCCTGTTTTAGATTAATTAGGATTAGAATTACAATTTCTAAATCCCAGAATATTGAGAGAAGGATGTTTTCAGCCAATTTTTCAATTCAAGTCTTGATACAGTACTCATTTACTGTGAATAAGGACACACTCTTTCCAGCTTCAGCAGCATCTTCACAAGGTCTTTTGCCTTTGTTCTTGGGTTAACATGCACATTTTGGACCAAAGCACATTTGTCTGTGTGACACAGAACCCATCTCCTTCCTGAGTGGTGTGATGCTGGACATTCCCATGATGTGTATACTTGTGTATAATCGTTTGAACAGATGAACATGGCACCTTCAGGCATCTGGAAATTGCACCCATGGATGAACCAGACTTGTACAAGTCCACAGTTCTCTTCCTGATATCTTGGCTGTTTTTTTTTTTTAGTTTCCCATGATGTTACACAAAGGAGCAGTGTGTTTCAGGTGTGCCTTCAAATACACCTACAGTTGTGTCTCTAATTAACTCAAATGTTGTCAATAAACCTATCAGAAGATTCCAAAGACATGACATCATTATCTGGGTTTTTCTACAATGTTTAAATGCATAGTAATTCTAACCATATGTAAAGTTCTGACTTTGAAAAATTCTTCTCTCATTATTCAGGCATTTAGCAGAAAAGGTTAGTCTGTTTTCATGTCAGACAGTGAGAAAAAAGCCTGTCTTTTTATATAGTGTATGTAAACTATGCTTTCAACTGTACATTTTACTGCCCTAGGGCAGCTGTGGCTACAATAGAAACATACGACCACTGAGTGTGGAGTGAACATAGACTGTATAGGTAAATAGATATAGCTAACCCGCTAGCCGCTGCGTTGCAAACAGGAAGTGAGCATGGGCATGTTTGAGCTCCATCGACTTTGCCTCCAATTCACTTTCTATTGAAAAATAGCTGTCCCTCTCTCTGTAACTGCTAATGTCAGATTCATAATTTTGGTCTTAAAATGTTCGTATTATCCTGCTCTATATGATTCTGGGGGTAATTTCTTTATTTTGTCCATAAATCAAGACATGAACATCAATAACAGACGACTCAGGTGCCTTCTTTCCCTAAGGTTGCTCCCCCAAGCATTAGCAACTGGTTTGACTGATAACATTGCTAACCTCTGGCAGGTGAGAAGGGGTACGTACCTTCCAGCCTGGCTCCTGATTGACTCTTAGGTTGCTGTGATACACATACTCAGATTTCCCACTATAAATATTAAATATATTTTTCAACTACGTCTTTTAACAAAAGTCAAACCATTTCCAGTCGTCCCTGGGTCGCCTTCAACTTGTGCAGAATGCTGCAGCACGATTTTTAACCAACACATCCAGACGCCAACACATCACCCCAGTCCTTTATTCGCTCCATTGGTTTCCTGTTTCTTTTAGAGTTGATTTTAAAATTTTACTTTTTGTTTTTAAAGTTCTTAATGGCCTCGCCCCGCCCTACCTGGCTGAACTGTTGGTGGTCTGAAATCCAAACCGGGCCTTGAGGTCATCTAATCAACTCCTTTTGGAAGTTCCGAGAACTAAATCCAAACACTGGGGTGATCTTCTCTGTGGCTTGGCCCAAACTCTGGAACAAACTGTCTCCTGATATGTGCACCATTACTGACTTTGGTCTTTTTAAATCCAGGCTTAAAACATATTTATTCAGACTGGTTTTCAACACTTAGTAATGTTGTGACACATTATCATTATTTATATTTTGTTGTATTAATGTATTTTATTTTATTCTCCTATTTTACTGTTTTAGTATGATTTTAACTTGTTTTTAATCTGATTTTACTGGAAAGCACTTTGGTCACCTTGAGTGTTGTAAAGCGCTCTATAAATAAACGTTGATTGATTAATAAAACTCTGCTCCAAAGGAGCTGCTATAATTGTTAGCCTCAGTTGGCTTCATTTGACTGGAGCTAAACACTATGGGTGATATCACACTCACAGTCCACTCCTTTATACGGTCTATGGGAGTGAATGAATAATGCACTGTGCTGTGGGTGTCTTCAATTCAATTCATTTTATTTTTGTAACGCCCAAAATCACAACAACAGTTGTCTCGAAGGGCGTTCATGTTTTGGTTGATGGGGAAACCAGAGTACCCGGAGGAAATCCATCCAGACACGGGGAGAAACATGAAAAACTCCACACAGAAAGGCCTGGGCGACCCGGGGATCCAACCAAACCTTCTGCTGTGAGGCATGAGCCACTCAGCCACCGTGCTGCCTACACACAAAAACAAACAGGAAAATCAAACAACAGGAAAAATCAGACAAAACAAGAAAAATCGGCCAAGCGAGGAGGAGGGAGGGGGACGGAGGAGGGCCAGGCGAGGAGGAAGAAGACCAGGCGAGGAGGAGGAAGACCAGGCGCGGAGGAGGAAGACCAGGCGAGGAGAAGGAGAGCCGGGCGAGGAGGATGAGAGCCAGGCGAGGAGGAGAGGGAGGCAGGTGGAGGAGGGCCAGGCGGGGAGGAGGAGGAGGTCTTGAAAGGTGCAATATAAATCCAATGGATTATTATTGTTGTTACACATTTGTTATGCATATATTGACTCTGAGGGGCTGCAGTAGTTCAGGTGACATTAGAAGATTTTCACTCAAAATAAAAGCTGTGCTGTTAACCTCCTGTTAACAATGGTGAAAGACTGTCTATAGCGTTGCTAGCAGGACCAAATACACCAAAGACTGGGTAAATCCTCTCACATAAACCGCCTGTTTGGTGAGATGCCATTGTGGTCAAATGGAAGAATTGATTCCTGCCTCAGGGAAGGAGCTCACTACCACCTAAATCTACAGCAGGATGCTAAATGTTTTACATAGTTTTACACATAAAAACACAGTGGAAAAGCAGCTAGCTCTGTCAGCTTAATAAACAGAGTGTAAAAAGTTTCGCTGAAACATGCATTATAGTTGTTATTCTGCTCCAGGATTTAAGCTGCTGCTGGAGGTGTTCAGTGTGATCCATGGGCCCCAGGAGGAGTGTGTCAGAGCCCTGAGGAGCGGGCACCTTCTGGGCATCTCTCCTGGAGGGGTACGGGAGGCACTCTTCAGTGACGAGACCTACCCCCTGCACTGGGGCAAGAGGAGGGGGTTTGCCCAGGTCGCTATAGATGCACAAGTGGTAAGAACACATGTTTAGACCTGATTCAGTCCTGATTCAATCCTGGTTTAGTCCTGGTTTAGTCCTGGTTTGACCTAATTTAGTCCTGGCTTAGTTCTTGATTAGACCTGGTTTAGTCCTGTTTTAGATCTGGTTCAGTCCTGTGGTATTCCTGCTTTAGTCCTACTTTAGTCTTGCTTTAGTCCTGGTTGATGAACTCATTTGATTTCATACTTTGTTTCTTTCAGCCAATAATTCCGATGTTTACACAAAATGTTCGAGAAGGATTCAGGTCTCTGGGAACACTGCGTAAGTTCAACAAAAACATTTTATATCAAAACCTCCACGCATTTTTGGTTAGTAACAAAACCAAAATCTCTCCCAGGTTTTTTTCGTTGGCTGTACGAGAGATTCCGGCTGCCTGCTGCTCCAATTTACGGTGGATTTCCTGTAAAATTCCGAACTTTCCTTGGAGATCCAATCCCATATGACCCCAACATCAACTCTGCACAACTGGCAGAAAAAGTGAGTATCACCACAGAGAGAGATCAGGAGTCAAACCCACAACCTCCTCACTGGCAGGAGGAGACAGGATAACCACTCTGCCACATGTTCTCGTTTAGGTCCAGAAGGCAGTACAAGCTTTGATAGATGAACACCAGCAGATCCCTGGAAGCATTCTCCGAGCTCTGTTTGAGAGAGTCTACACAAGACACAAACTGAAGGATCCGCCCAAGAAAAAAAGAACTCAAGTAGGACTAAACCAGGATGGAAACAGGACAGAACCAAGTCTAAAGCAGGACTAAAGCAGGACTAAAGCAGGACTAAAGCAGGACTAAAGCAGGACTAAAGCAGGACTAAAGCAGAACTAAAGCAGAACTAAAGCAGAACTAAAGCAGAACTAAAGCAGGACTAACGATCTCTCTATGGACCAATGCACTGTCAGTGTTTGTCTACTGCCACAGTACTGAAACCTGTTTTCACCTCCACCGGTACACACCCACTCTGACGTATGCACTTTATTCGTGATATTGGTAAGATTGGGCAACATCACGTAGTGATGTGCAGCTGTCCATAAGAGGAGCCGACAGCATGCGGTGCTTTGTTGTGATAACGTTTACGTTTACTGCGACATCAGATCCCATTGGGCACCACAGTTTTCTAATGTGGAAGTCATCAGACTTGTTTCTTTTATTAAATTGCTTTAAATGAATATGACGATATGTACAAATTACAACATAATGATAGTTGATGTCATAGATTTTAACTAGACCACACACCACCACAATA